>NW_022680744.1:0-140195 GCF_009764315.1 Trachypithecus francoisi | reverse complement strand
AATATCCTTCCATAGATTCCACGAAAAGAGGGTTGGCAAACTGCTCCATCAAAAGAAAGGATATTTCCTTGTTACCATAGGCTTCAATGCAATCCAAAATACCCCTTGTCAGATTCAACAAAAACAGTGCTACCAAACTGTTCCTTGAAAAGGATCATTTAACTCTGTGAGATGAATTAACACATCACAAAGCGGTTTCTCAGATATCTTCTTTCTAGTTTTTATATGTGGATATTTCCTTTTCCACTACAAGCTTCAATGCACTCCAAAATATCCCTTCTCAAACACCAAAGAAACAGTGATGCCAAAGAGCTCACTAAACAGAAACGTTTAACTCTGTGAGACGCATGCACACATCACAAAGCAGTTTCTCAGAAAGCTTCTCTCCAGTTTTTACCTGAAGATATTTCATGTTTTGCCATTAGACTCTATGAGTTCCCGAACAACCCTTTGCAGATTCACAAAAACAGTGTTACCATACTGCTCAATGAAAAGAAATGTGTAACTCTGTGTGTTGAATTCACATACCACAAAGCTGTTTCTCAGAAAACTTCTTTCTAGTTTAAATCTGAGAATATTTCCTTTTTCACCATAGTCTTCAATGTGCTCCCAAATATCTCTTCTCAGATACCACAAAAACTGTGATACCCAACTTCTCAATCAACAAAAAGGTTAAACTCTATGAGATGAATGGACACATCACAAAACCATTTCTCGACAAGCTTCTCTCCAGTTTTCATCTGAAGTTATTTTCTTTTTCATTGTAGGTCTCTGAGATTTCCCCAATATCCCTTTGCAGATTCCATATAAACAGTGCTACCAAACTGCTCCATGAAAATAATCGTGTAATACTGTGAGATGAATTCATAAATCACAAAGTAGTTTCTCAGAAAGCTTCTTTCTAGTTTTTGCCTGAGGATATTTCCTTTGTCACCCAAAGCTTTGATGCACTCCAAAACATCTCATTACTGATTCCATGATAAGTGTTTGTGATCTGCTCAATAAAAAGAACACTGTATCTCTGTGAGATGAATTCACCCATCACAAAGCAGTTTCTCAGAAAGCTTCTTTTTGGTTTTTATCTAAGGATATTTCCATTTTCACCATAGGCTTCAATGCACTCCCAAATATCCTATTGCAGATTCCAAGAAAACATTTTTAGCAAACTGCTGAATGAAAAGGACTGTGTAACTCTGTGAGATGAATTCACACACCACAAAGCAGTTTCTCAGAAAGCTTCTTTCTAGATTTTATCTGAGGGTATTTCCTTTGTCACCATAGGCTTCAATGTGATCCAAAATATCCCTTCTCAGACTCCCCAGAATCAGTGTTACCAAACTGCTCCATGAAAAGAATCGTGTAACTCAGAGACATGATTTAACACATCACAGAGCGGTTTTTCTGAACGCTTCTTTTTCGTTGTCATATGAGGATATTTACTTTTCCACCATAGGCTTCAATGTGCTCCCAAATATCCCTTCTGAGACATCGCAAAAACAGTGTTGTGAAAGTGCTACCTCAAAGGAAACGTTTGACTCTATGAGATGAATACACATATCACAAAGGGGTTTCTCTGAAAGCTTGTCCTCAATTGTTACCTGAAGAAATTTATTTTATCAACTTAGTCCTCTATGCTCTCCCAATTATCCCTCTGCAGATTCCACAAAAACAGTGCTAGAAAACTGCTCCATGAAAAGAATGGTGTAACTCTGTGACATAAATTGACCCATCAAAAAGCAGTTTCCCAGGAAACTTCTTCCTAGTTTTTGTATGAGGTTACTTTTGTCTGAGGATATTTTGTCACCATAAGCTTCAATGCGCTCTGAAATATCCCATTGCAGATTCCAAGAAAACAGTGTTAGTAAACTGCTAAATGAAAATAACAGTGTAACTCTGTGAGATCAATTCACACTTCACAAAGCAATCTCTTAGAAAGTTTCTTTTTAGTTTATTATCTGAGGATATTGCCTTTGTCCCCATAGGATCAATGCATTCCAAATATCCTGTTGCAGATTCCCAAAAAAAGTTTTATCAATCTGCTCCATGAAAAGAAAAGTGTAACTCTGTGAGGTAAATTCACACATCACAAAGAACTTTCTCAGAAAGCTTCTTTCTAGTTTTTATCTGAGGATATTTTCTTCAGCATCACAGGCTTCAATGCGATCTGAAATATCCCTTCTCAGATTCCCCAAAAAGAGTGCAACCAAATGGCTAAATGAAAAGAATCATGTAACTCCATGAGATGAAATAAAAAATCAGAAAGCAGTTTCTCAGAAAGTATCTTTCTACTTTTTTTTTTTTGAGATGGAGTCTCGCTCTATTGCCCAGGCTGGAGTGCAGTGGCCGGATCTCAGCTCACTGCAAGCTCCGCCTCCCGGGTTTACACCCTTCTTCTGCCTCCGTCTCCCGAGTAGCTGGGACTACAGGCGCCCGTCACCTTGCCCGGCTAGTTTTTTGTATTTTTTTGTAGAGACGGGGTTTCATGGTGTTAGCCAGGATGGTCTCAATCTCCTGACCTCGTGATCTGCCCGTCTCGGCCTCCCAAAGTGCTGGGATTACAGGCTTGAGCCACTGCGCCTGGCCTCTTTCTACTTTTATATAAGGATATTTCCTTTGTCATTATAAGCTTCTGTACGCTCCAAAATATCCCATTCCCAATTCCAAGAAAACAGTGTTGGCAAACTGCTCAATGAAAAGAACAGTGTGACACTGTGAGATGAAATCACACATGACAAAGCAGTTTATCAGATAGCTTCTTTCTAGCTTTTTTCTGAGGATATTCCTTTTTTCACTATAGGTCTCAGTGCACTCCCATATTTGCCTTTAGAGATTCCACAAAAACAGTGTTGGCAGACTGCTCCATGAAAAGAAATGTATAACTCTGTGAGATGAATTCCCACATCACAAAGCAATTTCTCAGAAAGTTCTTTTGGGATTTCATCTGGGGATAATTTCTTTGACACCAAAAGCTTCAATGCTCTCACAAATATCCCAATGGAGATTCCACAAAAACAGTGTTATCAAACAGCTCAATGAAAAGAACAGTGTAACTCTGTGAGATGAATTCACATCTAACAAAGCAGTTTTTCAGAAAGCTGCTTTCTAGTTTTTACTGGAGGATATGTAGTTTTTCACCATAGACCTCAATAGGCTCCCAAATATCCCTTTGAACACTCCATGAAAACAATGTTAGCAAATGGTTCCATGAATGGAAGGGTGTACTTCTGTGAGATGAATTTACATATCACAAAGAATTTTCTCAGAAAGCTTCTTTCAAGTTTTTATCTGAGGAAAATTCCTTTGTCGCCATAGACTTCAATGCAATCCAAAATATCACTTTCAGATTCCCCAAAAAAGTTGTTACACAACTGCTCCATGAAAAGTATTGTGTAAGTCTGTGAGATGAATTCACAAATCACAAAGCAGTGTCTCAAAAAGTTTGTTTCTTCTTTCTGTCTGAGGAAATTTCCTTTGTCACCATATGCTTCAATCTATTCTGAAATAACACATTGCAGATTCCATGAAAACAGTGTCAGCAAACTGCTCAATGAAATGAACAGTGTAACTCTGTGAGATGAAATCACACATCACATGGCAGTTTCTCACAAAGCTTCTTTCTAGTCATTATCTGAGGATATTTCTTTTCAGAGTGGGCCTAAATGCTCTCCCAAATATCGTTTTGCAGATTCCATGAAAACAGTGTAAGCAAGCTGCTCCAAAGCAAGAAAGGTTTAACTCTGTGAGACGAATTCACACATCACAGATAACTTTCCCAGAAACGTACTTTCTACTTTTATCTGAGTATATTTCCTGTGTCACCATATTCTTCAATGTGATCCAAAATATCCCTTCTCAGATTCCCCAAAAACAGTGGTACCAAACTGGTCCATGAAAAGAATCGTGTAACTCCATGAGATGAATTAGGACATCAGAAAGCAGTTTCTCAGAAAGCTTCTTTCTAGATTTTATGTGAGGAAATTTCTTTTGTCACCATAAGATTCAATGCACTCTGAAATATCCCATTGTAGATTCCAAGAAAACAGTGTTATCAAACTGCTCATTGAAAAGCACACTGTAACTCTGTCAGATGAATTCACACATCACATAGCAGTTTCTCAGAAAGCTTGTTTCTAGTTTTTATCTGTGGATATTTCCTTTTTCACCATAGGCCTCCATGAGCTCACAATATCCGTTTGCAGATTCCACGAAAATAGTGTTAGCAAATTGCCCCATGAAAAGGAAGGCATAACCCTCTGAGGTGAATTCACACATCACAAAGACGTTTCTCAGAAAGGTTCCTTCTAGTTTTCATCTTAGGATATTTCCTTTGTCACCATAGGCCTCAAAGCAATTCAAAATATGTCTACTCAGATTCCCCAGAAACAGTGCAGGCAAACTGCTCCATGAAAAGAATGCTGTAACATTTTGAGACGAATTCACACATGATAAAGTAGTTTCTCAGAAAGCTTCTTTCTTGTTTTTATCTGAGGATATTCCTTTTCCACCTTAGGCCTCATTGCGCTGTGAAATATACCTTTGCAGCTTCCACGAAAACAGTCTTAGCAATCTGCTACATGAAAAGAAAGGTGTAATTCTCTGAGTTGAATTCACACATCACAAAGAAGTTCCTCAGAAAGCTTAATTCCAGTTTTGTTTGAGGATTTTTCCTTTGTCACCCAAAGCTTCAATGAAGTCCAAAATATCAATTCTCAGATTATCCAAAAAATTTCTACCAAACTGTTACATGAAAAACATCGTGTAACTCTATGAGATGAGTTCACAAATCATAAAGCAGTTTCTCAGAAAGCCTCTTTCCAGTTTTTGTCTGAGGATATTTCCTTTCTCACCATGAGTTTCAATGTGCTCCAAAATATCCCATTGCAGATTCCAAGAATGCAGTGTGAACAAACTTCTCAATAAGAGAACAGTGTAACTCTGTGAGATGAATTCACACACCACAAGGAAACTTATCAGAAAGCTTCCTTTTTGTTTTTATCTTACGATATTCCCTTTGTCACCGTAGGCTTCAATGAGATCCAAATTATCCCTTCTCAAATTCCCCAAAAACATTGCTACCATACAGCTACATAAAACGAATCAGGTAACTCTGTGAGATGAATTAACGCATGACAAAGCTGTTTCTCAGAATGCTTCTTTCTACTTTATATATGAGGATATTATCTTTGTCACCATAAGCTACAATGTTCTCTGAAATATCTCATTGCAGATTCCAAGAAAGCAGTGTAGGCAAACTGCTGAATGAAAAGAACACTGTAATTATGTGAGATGAATTCACACGTCACAAAGCGTTTCACAGAAAGCTTCTTTTTTTTTATGTGAGCATATTTTCTCTGCCACAATAGGACTCAATGTGCTCCCAAATATCCTGATGCAGATTCCACGAAAATAGTGATATCAAACTGCTCAATGAAAAGAAAGCTGTAACCCTGTGAGATGAATTCACACATCACAAATAACTTTCCCAGAAAAGTCCTTTCTAGTTTTTATCTGAGGATATTTCCTTTGTCACCATAGGCTTCAATGTGAACAAAATTACCCCTTCTCAGATATCCCAAAAACAGTGCTACCAAACTGCTCCATGAAAAGAATCTTGCAACTCTGTGACATGAAATCACACATTGGAAATCATTTGCTCAGAAAGATTCTTTCTAGTTTTTATATGAGGATATTTCCTCTGTCACCTTAACCTTCAATGTGCTCAGAAATATTCTTTTGCAGATTCCATGAAAATATTGTTAGCAAACTGCTCAATGAAAAGAAAGGTGTAACTCTGTGAGATGAATTCACAAATCACCAAGCAGTTTCTCAGAAAGTTTCTTTCTAGTTTTTGTCTAAGGATATTTCCATTGTCACCATAAGCTTCAATGCACTCTGAAATATCCTATTGCAGATTCCTCGAACACAGTGTTAGCAAACTGCTCCACTAAAAGACTGGTGTAACTCTGTGAGATGAATTCACGCATCACAAAGTGGTTTCCTAGAAAGTTTATTTCTGTTTTTATCTGACTAATTTTCCTTCGTCACCATAGTATTCAAAGCATTTCAAAATATCCTTCTCAGGTTCCCTACAAACAATGCTACAAAAAGTACTCCATGAAAAGACTTATGTAACTCTGAGATGAATTCACAAATCACAAAGCAATTTCTCAGAAATGTTCTTTTTGGTTTTTGTCTGAGGATATTTCTTTGTCACCACAAGCTTCAATGTACTCCAAAATATCACATTGCAGATTCCAAGAAAACAGTGTTAGCAAACTGCTCAGAGAAATGAAGAGTGTAACTCTGTGAGACGATTTCACGCATCACAAAGCAGTTTCTCAGAAAGCATCTTTTTGGTTTTTATCTGAGGGTATTTTCTTTTTCACTCTAGGTCTCAATGCTCTCCAAAATATCCCTTTGCAGATTCCACAAAACAGTGTTAGCAAACTGCTCAATGAAATGAATATTATATCTCTATGAGATGAATTCGCACATCACAAAGCAGTTTCTCAGTAAGCATCTTTCTAGTTTTTATCTGTGCATACTTCTTTTTTCAAGATAGGCCTCAATGCGCTCCCAAATATCCCTTTGCAGATTCCACAAAAGCAGTGTTAGCAAGCTGCTCAGTGAAAAGAATAATGTATCTGTGTGAGATGAATTTACACAGTGCAAGCAGTTTCTCAGAAAGCTTCTTTCTAGTTTTTATCTGTGGATACTTCCTTTTTCAAGATAGGCCTCAAATCGCTCCCAAATATCCCTTTGCAGATTCCACGAAACAATGTTAGAAAACTGCTCAATGAAAAGAATGGTGTATCTCTGTGAGATGATTTCACACATCACAAAGCAGTTTCTTAGAGCACTTCTTTATGGTTGTTATCTGAGGATATTTTTTTTCACCATAGGCCTCAATATGCTACGAAATATCCCTTTGCAGATTCCACAAAAACAGTGTTAGCAAACTGCTCAATAATAAGAAAGGTGTACTTCTGTGAGATGAATTCACACATCACAAAGAGCTTTCTCAGAAAGCTTCTTTCTCGTTTTTATCTGAGGATATTTCCTTTGTCACCATAGACTTCTATGCGATGCAATATATCCCTTCTCAGATTCCCCCAAAATAGTGCTACCAAACTGATCCATGAAAAGAGTAGTGTAGCTCTCTGAGATGAACTTAAAAATCACAAAGCAATTTCTCAGAAACCTTCTCTCTAGTATTTATATGAAGATGATTTCATTGTCACTATAAGCTTCAATACTCTCCAAAATATCCCTTTGAAGGTTCCAACAAAACAGTGTTAGCAAACTGATCAATTAAAAGAAGAGTGTAAATTCGTGAGATGAACTCACACATCACAAAGCAGTGTCTCAGAAAGCTTCTTTCTAGATTTTTCTGAGTATATTTCCTTTTTCACCATATTCCTTAATGTGCTCCCAAATATCCTTTGCAGATCCATCGAAAACAGTGTTTCCAAACTTCTCCATGAAAAGAAAAATGTAACTCTGTGAGATGAATTCACACATCACAAAGAAGTTTCTCAGAAAGCTTCTTTTTAGTTTTTATATGGGTATGTTTTCTTTTTCCATCTAGGAATCATTGAACTCTGAATTGTCCCATTCCAGGTTCCACCAAAACAGTGTTAAAAAATTCCTCCATGCAGAGAAAGTTGTAACTCTGTGACATAAATTCACACATCACAAAGAACTTTCAAAATATCCTTCCTCAAATTCCTCAAAAACAGTGCTACCAAACTGATCCATGAACAGTATCATGTAAATCTGTGAGATGAATTAACACATCAAAAAGCAGTTTCTAAGAAAGCTTGTCTCTAATTTTTATCAGAAGATATTTCCCTTGTCTCCATAATATTTCTTTTTCCACTACAGGCTCCATTGCCATCCAAAATATCCCTTCTCAGATTCCCCAAAACCAGTGCTGCCAAACTGCTCTATGGAAAGCATCATGTAACTCTGTGAGATAAAGTCACAAGTCACAAAGCAGTTTCTTGGAAAGCTTATTTCTGGTTTTTCTCTGAGGATATATCCTTTGTCACCGTAGACCTCAATGCACTCCCAAATATCCTATTGCAGATTCCATGAAAACAGTGTTTTCAAACTGCTCAATGAAGACATCAGTGTATCTCTGTGAGATGAGTTCACCCATCCCAAAGTAGTTTCTCAGATAGCTTCTTTCCAGTTTTTATCTGAGGATATTTCCTTTTACACTGTAGGCCTCAATGCACTCCCATACATCACTTTGCAGATTCCACGAAAACAGTATTTTGCAAACTGCTCCACGAAAAGATGGTTGTAACTCTGTGGGACGAATTCACACATTACAAAGAAATTTCTCAGAAGGCTTCTTTCTTGTTTTTATTGGAAGATCCAAAATATACCTTCTCAGATTCCCCAAAAACAGTGCTACCAAAATTTTCCATGAGAAGAATGGTGTAACTCTGTTACACCATAAATTCACACATCACAAATAAATTCTCTGAAAGCTTCTTTCTTGTTTTTATCAGAAGATCCAAAATATACCTTCTCAGATTCCCAAAAACAGTGCTACCAAATTTCTCCGTGAAAAGAATGGTGTAACTCTGTGAGATGAATTCACACATCACACAGCTGTTTCTCAGAAAATTTGTTTCTAGTTTTTATCTGAAGATATTTCCTTTTTCACCGTAGGCCTCAATGCACTCCAGAATATCTCATTGTAAATTCCACAAAAAAAGTGTTGCCAAACTTCTCAGTGAAAAGAATGGTGTAACTCCATGAGACGAATTCTGACATCACAAAGAAGTTTCTAAGAATGTTTCTTCTAGATTTTATCTGAGGATATTTCCTTTGTCACCATAGGCTTCAATGCCATCCAAATTATCCCTTCTCAGATTCCCAAAAACAGGGCTACCAAACTGCTCCATGAAAATAATCATGTAACTCTGTGAGATGTGTTCACAAATCACAAAGCAGATTGTCATAAAGCTTCTTTCTATTTTCTGTCTGAGGATGTTACCTTCTTCACTGTTTGCCTCAATGCACTTGTGAATATCCATTTGCAGATTCCATGAAAATAATGTTAGCAAACTGCTACATGAAAAGCACGCTGTAAATCTGTGAGATGAATTCAAACATCAGAAAGCAGTTTCTCAGAAGGCTTTTTTTTTTTTTTTTTTTGCGGATACTTCCTTTGCCACCATAGGCTTCAATGCACTCTCAGATATCCCTTCTCAGACACCACAAAAACAGTGATGCCCAAGTACTCCCCCAACAGAATTGTTTACCTCTATGAGATGAATGCACACATCACAAGGAGTTTCTCTGAAAGCTTCCTTCTCATTTTCATCTGACGATATTTCCTTTTTCATTGTATTCCTCAACACACTCCCAAATATCACACTGCAGTTTATACGAAGAAAGTATTAGCAAACTTCTCAATGAAAAGAAAAGTGTTACTCTGTGATATGAATTCACACATCACAAAGCCGTTTCACAGAAATATTCTTTTTGGTTTTTATCTGAGGATGTTTCCCTTATCACCTTAGGCTTCAATGTGATCCAAAATATCCCTTTTCAGATTCCACAAAAACAGTGCTACTAAACTGCTCCGTGAAAAGAATCGTGTAACTGTGTGAGATGAATTCACACCTCACAAAGCTGTTTCTCAGAAAGCTTCTTTCTAGTTTTTATCAGAGGATATTTCCTTATTCACCATATTCCTCAATGCACTCCAGAATATCACATCCCAGATTCCACAAAAAACGTGTTAGCCAACTTCTCAATGAAAGAACGGTGTAGTTCTGTGAGATGAATTAACATCACAAAGAAGTTTCTCAGAAAGATTCTTTCTACATTTTATCTGGGGATAGTTCCTTTGCCACCACAGGCTTCAAGGTGATGCAAAATATCCCTTCTCAGATTCCCCAAGAACAGTGCTACGAAATTGCTCCATGAAAAGAATCATGTAACTCTGTGAGATGAATTCACAAATCACAAAGCAACATCTCAGAAGTTTCTTTCTAGTTTATTCTGAGGTTATTTCCTTTTCCATTGTTTGTCTCAATGCACTCATGAACACCCCTCTGCAGATTCCACGAAAATAGTGTTAGCAAGCTGCTTCATGAAAAGAAATGTGTAAATCAGTGAGATGAATTCTCACATCACAAAGCAGTTTCTCCAAAAGCTTCTTTATGGGTATAGGCTGAGGATATTTAATTTGTCATCATTGGCTTCAATGCGCTCCCAAATATCTTACTACACATCCCACAAAAATAATGTTATCAAACTGCTCAATCAAAACAACACTGTACCTCTGTGAGATGAATTTATAGAAACCTACTTTCTCAGAAAGTTTCTTTCTACCTTTTATCTGAGTATATTTCCTTTGTCACCATAGGCTTCAATGCAATCAAAATATCCCTTATCAGATCCCTGAAAAACAGTGCTACCAAACTGATCCATGAAAATAATCATATAACACTGTGAAATGAGTTAATACATCAGAAAGCGATTTCTCAATATCCTTTTTTCTGGTTTTTATATGAGGATATTTCATTTGTCACCATAAGCTTCAATGCACTCGGAAAGATCCCATTGCAGAATCTAAGAAAAGTGTGTTAGGAAACTGGTAAATGAAAAGAACATTGTAATTCTGTGAGATGAATTCACACATCACAAAGCAGTTTCCCAGAAGTTTCTTTCTAGTTTTTATATCAGGGTATTTCCTTTGTCACCTTAAGCTTCACTCCCAAATATCCTCTTGTCATTTCCATGACAACAGTGGTAGTAAACTGCTCCATGGAAAGAAAGGTGTATCTCTGTGAGATGAATTCACACATCATGAGGAAGTTTCTCAGAAAGTTCTTTCTAGTTATTATCTAAGGATATTCCTTTGTCACAATAAGCTTCAATACCATTAAAGAAACCCTTCTCAGATTCCTCAAAAACAGCGCTACCAAACTGCTCCATGAAAAGAAAGGTGTAACTCTGTGAGATGACATCACAAATCAGATAGCAGTTACTTAGGAAGCTTCTTTCCAGTTTTTCTCTGAAGATATTTACTTTGTCACGATAAGTTTCAATGGGTTCCAAAATATCAGGTTGAAGATTCCAAAAAAACAGTGTTAGCCAACTGCTCAATGAAAAGAACAGTGTAACTCTGTGAAATGAATAACACATAACAAAGCAGTTTCTCAGATAGCTTCTTTTTAGTTTTTATCTGGGGATATTTCCTTTTTCACCATAGGCCTCAATGCTCTCCAAAATATCCCTACTCGGAATCCCAAAAAACAATGCTACCAAACTGCTCCATAAAAACAAACATGTAACTCTGTGAGATGAATTCACACATCATGAGGAAGTTTCTCAGAAAGTTTCTTTCTAGTTATTATCTAAGGATATTTCCTTTGTCACAATAAGCTTCAATACCATTAAGAAACCCTTCTCAGATTCCTCAAAAACAGCGCTACCAAACTGCTCCATGAAAAGAAAGGTGTAACTCTGTGAGATGACATCACAAATCAGATAGCAGTTACTTAGGAAGCTTCTTTCCAGTTTTTCTCTGAAGATATTTACTTTGTCACGATAAGTTTCAATGGGTTCCAAAATATCAGGTTGAAGATTCCAAAAAAACAGTGTTAGCCAACTGCTCAATGAAAAGAACAGTGTAACTCTGTGAAATGAATAACACATAACAAAGCAGTTTCTCAGATAGCTTCTTTTTAGTTTTTATCTGGGGATATTTCCTTTTTCACCATAGGCCTCAATGCTCTCCAAAATATCCCTACTCGGAATCCCAAAAAACAATGCTACCAAACTGCTCCATAAAAACAAACATGTAACTCTGTGAGATGAATTCACACATCATGAGGAAGTTTCTCAGAAAGTTTCTTTCTAGTTATTATCTAAGGATATTTCCTTTGTCACAATAAGCTTCAATACCATTAAAGAAACCCTTCTCAGATTCCTCAAAAACAGCGCTACCAAACTGCTCCATGAAAAGAAAGGTTAACTCTGTGAGATGAATTCACAAATCACAAAGCATTTTCCCAGAACACTTCTTTCCAGTTTTTGTCCTAGGAAATTTCCTTTGTCACCATAAGCTTCAGTGTGCTCCAAAATATCCCATTGTAGAATTCAAGAAAACAGTGTTAGCAACCTACTCAAAGAAAAGAACAGTGTAACTCTGTAAGATAAATTCACAAATCACAAAGCAGTTTCTCAGAAAGACTCTTTCCTGTTTTTATCTGAGGAAATTTCCTTTGTCACCATAAACTTCAATACGATCCTAAATATCCTGTTGCAGAATCCAAGAAAATGGTGTTAGCAAACTACTGAATGAAAAGAACAGTGTAACTCTGTGAGATGAATTCACACATCACAAAGCAGTTTCTCATAAGGCTTCTTTTTGGTTTTTCTCTGAGGGTATTTCCTTTCTCACCATAGGCTTCAAGGCACTCACTGTTATCCTATTGCATATTACACGATAACAGTGTTGTCAAACAGCTCAATGAATAGAACGGTGTAAATCTGTGAGATGAATTCACACTTCAATCCAAAATATCCCTTCTCAGATTCCCCAAATACACTGCTACCAAACTGATCCATGAAGGGCATCAGGTAACTCTGTGACTTGAATTAACACATCACAAAGCTTTTTCTCAGAAATATTCTTTCTAGTTTTATATGAGGGTATTTCCTTTGTCACCATAGGCTCCAATGCCCTACTATATATCCAATTGTCGATTCCAGAAAACAGTCTTAGCAAACTTCTCAAGGAGAAGAAGAGTGTAACACTGTGAGATGAATTCAAACATCAAAAAGCAGTTTCTCAGAAAGCTTCTTTTGGTTTTTGTCTCCTTTGTCACCATAGGCTTCAATGTACTCCCATATATCCCTTTTGCAGATTAAACGGAAATAGTTTTAGCAAATTGCTTCAAGAAAAGAATCATGTAACTCTGTGCGATGAATTCACACACTGCAAAGAAGTTTCTCAGAGAGCTTCTTTCTAGCTTTTATCTGGGGATATTTCCTTTGTCACCATAAGTTTCAATGCAATTCAAAATATCCTCCTCAGATTCCTCAAAACATTGCTACCAATCTGCCCCATGAAAACAGTGGTACAAATCTGTGAGATGAATTCACATATCACATAGGTGTTTCACCGAAAACTTCTTTCTGGTTTTTATCTAAGGATGTTTCCTTTGTCACCATAGGCTCAAATAAGCTACCAATATCCTATTGCAGATTTCACAAAAACAGTGTTATCAAACTAATCAATATAAAGAACGGTGTAACTCTGTGAGATGAATTCATCCACCACAGAAAACTTTCTCAGACAGCTTCCTTCTAGTTTTCATCTGAGAATACTTCTCTTGTCACCATAGTCTTCAATGCAATCCAAAATATCCTTTCTTAGATTCCCCAAAATAGTGCTACCAAACTTATCCACAAAATGAATCGTGTAACTCTGTGAGATGAATTGACACATTACAAAGCGGTTTCTCAAAAGCTTCTTTCTAGTTTTTGTCTGAGGATATTTCCTTTTTCACTATAGGCCTCAATGTGCTCCCAAATATCCCTTTGTAGATTCCAAGAAAACAGTGTTAGCAAACTCATCAATGAAAAGAATCGTGTAACTCAGTGAGATGAATTCACATTTCACAAAGCAGTTTCTCAGAAAGTCTTTTTCTAGATTACATCTGAGGATATTTCCTTTTTGACCAGGGGCTTCAATGCACTCCCAAAAATCCTTTTGCAGATTCCATGAAAATAGTGTTAAGAAACTGCTCGATGAAAACAAAGGTAATCCTCTGTGAGATGAATTCACAAATCACAAAGAACTTCCTCAAAGGCTTGTTTCTAGTTTTTATCTTGGGATATTTTGTCACCAAAGGCTTCAAAGTGATCCAAAATATCCCTTTTCAGATTCTCCAAAAACAGAGCTATGAAATTGCCCCATGAAAAGTGTCGTGTGACTCTGCGAGATGAAATCAGAAATCCCAAAAAAGTTTCTCAGTAAGCTTCTTTCTTTTTTGTCTGAGGATATTTCCTTTGTTACTGTAAGCTTCAATGCCCTCCAAAATATCCCATTGCAGACCCCAAGAGAACCGTGTTAGCAAACTGCCCCATGAAAAGAAAGATGTAACTTTGTGAGATGAATTCACACACCACACAGCAGTTTCTCAGAAAGCTGCTTTCTAGTTTTTATGTTAGGATGTTTCCTTTGTCAACATTGGCTTCAATGTGCTCTCAAATATCCTGTTGCAGATTTCAATAAAACAGTGTGATCAAACTGATCTATGAAAAGAATGGTGTAACCCTGTGAGATGAATTCACACATAACAAATGACTTTCTCAGAATGTTTCTTTCTAGTTTTTCTCTGAGGATATTTCCTTTGTCAACACAGACTTTAATACATTCCAGATTATGCCTTCTCAGATTCCCCAAAAACAGTGCTACCAAATGATCCATGAAAAGACTTCAGTAACTCTGTGAGAGAAATTAATACATCACAAAGCAGTTTCTCAGAATGCTGCTTTCTCATTTTTATCTGAGGATATTCCTATTTCTCTATAGGCCTCATTGCACTCCATAATATCCCTTTGCAGATTCCAAGAAAACAGTGTTAGAAAACTGCTCCATGAAAAGGAAGGTGTAACTCTGTGAGATGAATTCACACATCACAAAAAGCTTCCTCACAAAACGGCTTTCCAGTTTTTGTCTCAGGATATTTCCTTGTCACTATAGGCTTCAATGCAATTGAAAATATCCCTTCTCAGATTCCCCCAAAACAGTGCTACCAAACTGCCCCATGAAAATAGAGGTGTATCACTGTGAGAGGAATTCACACATCACAAATCTGTTTCTCAGAAAGCTTCTTTCTAGTTTTTATCTGAGGATATTTCCTTTTCACCATATGCCTCAGTGTGCTCCCAAATATCCCTTTGAAGATTCCAGAAAAACAGTTTTAGTAAACTGCTCCATGAAACAAAGATGTAACCTGTTAGATGAATTCACACATCACAAAGAACTTTCTCAGAAACCTTCTTTCTAGTTCTTATCTGAGGTTATTTCCTTTGTCACCACTGGTCTCAATGTGATCTCAAATATCTCCTTTCAGATTCCCCAAAAATAGTGTTACCAAACGGTTTCATGAAAAGAATTAACTCTGTGCAATGAATTTGCATATCACAATGCAGTTTCTTAGAAAACTTTTTATAGTTTTTATGTGAGTATTTTTACTTTTTCACTGTGTTCCTTAATGCGCTCTCAAATATCCCATTGTAGAATAAACAAAAGAAGTTTTAGCAAGTTCTCAATGAAAAGAACAGTGTAACTCTGTGAGGTGAATTCACACATCACAAGCCGTTTCACAGAAAGCTTATTTTTGATTTTTATCTGAGGATAGTTCCTTTGTCACCATAGGATTCAATGTTTTCACAAATATCCTACTGCAGACTCCACGAAAACAGTGTTATCAAACTGTTCCATGAGAAGAAAAGTTTAACTCAGTGAGATGAATTCACACATCACAAAGAACTTTCTCAGAAAGATCATTTATACTTTTTATCTGAAGATAGTTCCTTTGTCACCATAGGCTTGAATGAGATCTAAAATATCCCTTCTCAGATACCCCAAAAACACTGCTGCACACCCATACATGAAAATGATTGTGTACCTTTGTGAGAGGAAATAACGATTCACAAAGAAGTTTCTCAGAAATCTGTTTTCTAATTTTAATTTGATGATATTTCCTTTTCACTGTATGCATCAATGCACTCCAGACTATCCATTGCAGATTCCATGAAACTAGTGTTAGCAAACTGCCCCATGAAAAGAGGTATGTAACTCTGAGAGATGAATTAACACATCACAAAGACGTTTCTCAGAAAGCTTCTTTCTAGTTTTTGTCTGAGGATATTTCCTTTCTCACCATTGCCTCAATGCGATCCGAATATCCCTTCCCAGATTCCCCAAAAACAGTGCTACCAAACTGATCCATGAAAAGTACCATGTAACTCTGTGAACAGAATTAACACATCACAAAGCAGTTTCTCAGAAAGTTTCTCCCTAGTTTTTGTCTGAGGATATTTCCTTTGTCACCATAAATTTCAATGTGTTCTGAATATCCCATTATTGATTCTGAGAAAACAGTCTTAGGAAACTTCCCAATGAAAAGAACAGTGTAATTCTGTGAGATAAATTGACACATCACAAAGCACTTTTACAGAAAGCTTCTTCTCGTTTTTAATCTGAGGATATTTAATTTGTCACCAAAGTTTTCATGTGCTCCCAATATCCTACTGCAGATTCTATGAGACAGTGTTATAAAACTGCTCTAGAAAAAGAACAGTGTAACTCTCTGAGATGAATTCACACATCACCAAGAAGTTTCTCAGAAAGCTTCTTTCTAGTTTTTATCTGAGGTTATTTCCTTTGTCAATATACGCTTCTATGCAATTCAAAATATCCCTTCTCAAATTCCCCAAAAACAGTGCTACCAAACTGCTTCATGAAAAGTGTGGTGTAACTCTGTGAGATGAATTCTCACATCACAAAACTGTTTCTCAGAAAGCTTCTTTCTAGTTTTTATCTGAGGATAATTCCTTTTTCACTGTATTTCTCAATGTGTTCCCAAATATCACTTCGTGGATTCCACAAAAAGTGTTTTAGCAAACTGTTCCAAGAAAAGAATCATGCTACTCTGTGAGATGAATGCACACATCACAAAGCAGTCTCTCAGAAAGCTTCTATCTGGTTTTTATCTGAGAATATTCCCTTTGTCACCACAGGCTTCAATGTGATCCAAAATAGCCCTTCTCAGATTCTCCAAAAACAGTGCTACCAAAATGCTTCATGAAAAGAATCGTGTAAATCTGTGAGATATTTTCACAAACCAGAAAGCATTTTCATAGAATCCTTCTTTCTAGTTTTTGTCTGAGGATATTTCCATTTTCACCACAGGCCTCATTGTGCTTGTGAATATCCCTTTGCAGGTTCCATGAACATAGTGCTAGGAAACTGTTCCACAAAAAGAAAGGTGTAAATTTGTGAGATGAATTCATTCATCACAAAGCAGTTTCCAAGAAAACTGCTTTTTGTTTTTTTGTCTGAGGATATTTCCTTGGTCACCATAAGCTTCAATGCACTCCCAAATATCCTATTGCAGATTCCAGGAAAACAGGGCAAGGAAACGGATCCATGAAACAGTAGAGTAACTCTGTGGGATGAATTCTCACATCACAAAGTAGTTTCTCAGAAAGCTTATTTCTTGTTTTTATCTGAGGATATTTCAGGCTTCCATGAACTCCTGTGTATCTCATTGCAGCTTCGACGAAAGTATTGTTAGGAAACTTCTCAAGGAAAACAGTGGTGTAGCTCTGTGAGATGAATTCACACATCACAAAGCAGTTTCTCAGAAGGCTTCTCTTCAGTTTTTATCTAAGGATATTTAATTTTTCACCGTAGGACTCAATGCCCACGGAATATCCCATGGCAGATTCCTCAAAATCAGTGTTAGCAAACTGCTCAATGTATTGAAATGTGTATCTCTGTGAGATGAATACACTCATGATGAAACAGTTTCTCATAAAGCTTTTTCTAGTTTTCACTGAGGATATTTCCTTTGTTACCATAGGCTTCAAAGTGATCCAAAATATCCCTTCTCAGATTCCACAAATACAGTTCAAGCAATCTGCTCCTTGAACGAGTAGTGTAACTCTGTGTGATGAACTCACAGATCACAAAGCAGTTCTCAGAAAGCTTCTTTCTTCTTTATATCCAGGATATTTCCTTTTAAAACATGAGCCTCAATGCTCTCCTGTATATCTCATTGTGGACACTGTGAAAACAGTGTTAACAAAACTCTCAATGAAATAAATGGTGTACATCTGTGAGAAAAATTCACACATCCCCAAACAGTTTCTGAGAAGGCTTCTCTCCAGGTTTTATCTGAGGATATTTCATTTCTCACCATAGGATTCTATGCTATCCAAGATATCACTTATGAGATTCCACAAAAGAATGCTAGAAAACTCCTCCATGAGAGAGTGGTGTAACTCTGTAAGTCGAATTCACATATCACAAAGCAGTTTATCAGAAAAATAATTTCTAGTTTATATCTGAGGATATTTCCTATGTCACCATAGGCTTCAAAATGAACAAAAGTATCCCTTCTCAGATTCCACAAAAGCAGTGCTAGCCAACGGCTCCACAAAAGAGTGGTGTAACTCTATGAGATGAATTCACATGTCACAAAGCAGTTTCTCAGAAAGCTTCTTTCTGGTTTTTATATGAGGATATTTCCTTTGTCACCATAGACTTCAAAGTGATCATAAATATCCCTTCTCAGATTCCACAAAAACAGTGCTAGCCAATGGCTACATGAAAGAGTGGTGTAATTCTGTGAGATGAATTCACAAATCACAAAGCTGTTTCTTGGAAACCTTCTTTATTGTTTTTATCTGAGGATATTTCCTTTTTAAACACAGGCCTCAATGCGCTCCCGTATATCTCATTCTAGGTTCCGCAATAATATTGTTAGGAAACCTCTCAATGAAAAGTGTGGTGTAGCTCTATGAGATGAATTCATGCATCACAAAGCAGTTTCTCAGAATGCCACTATCCAGTTTTTATCTAAGGATATTTAATTTTACACAGTAGGACTCAATGCCCTCTGAATATCTCATGGCAGATTCCAGGAAAACAGTGTTAGCACACTGCTCAAAGTAATGAAAAGTGTATCTCTGTGAGATGCATACACTCATCACAAAGCAGTTTCTCAAAAAGCTTTTTCTAGTTTTATCTGAGGATATTTCCTTTGTTACCCTAGGCTTCAAAGTGATCCAAAATATCCCTTCTCAGATTCCACAAATACAATACGAGCAAACTGCTCTTTGGAAGGCTAATGTAACTCTGTGTGATGAATTCTCATATAACAAAGCAGTTTCTCAGAAAACATCTTCTTCTTTTTATCTGAAGGTGTTTCCTTTATAAACATGGGCTTCAATGTGCTCCCATATATCTCATTGCAGATTTTGAGAAAAAAGTGTTAGCAAACTTCTCAATGGAAGCAATGATGTCACTCTATGAGATGAATTCACACACCACAAAGCAGTTTCTGAGAAGGCTTCTGTGCAGTTTTTACTTGAGGATATTTCATTTCTCACCCTAGGTTTCTATGCTATCCAAAATGTCACTTCTGTGATTCGACATAAACAGTGCTAGCAAATTCCTCCATGAAATAGTGGTGTAACTCTGTGAGATGAATTCACACATCACAAAGCAGTTTCTCAGAAAGATTCTTTATACTTTTTATCTGGGGTTATTTCCTTTGTCACCATAGGCTTCAGAGCGATCAAAAATATCACTTCTCGGATTCCACAAAAACAGTGTTAGCCAACGGCTCCACATAAGAGTGGTGATATTCTGTGAGATGAATTCACATGTCACAATGCAGTTTCTCAGAAACCTTCTCTATGGTTTTTATCTGTGGATATTTCCTTTGTTACCATAGACTTCAAAGCGATCAAAAATATCCCGTCTCAGATTCCACAAAAACAGTGCTAGCCAATGACTCCAAGAAAGATTGATGTAAATCTCAGATGAATTCAGAAATCACAAAGCAGTCTCTCAGAAAGCTTCTTTTAAGTTTTTATCTGAGGATATTTCCTTAGTCACCATATGCTTCATAGCCATCAAAATTATCCCTTCTCAGATTCCATGAAAACGGTGTTAACAAACGGCTCCATGAAAGAATTTTGTAGCATTGTGAGACGAATATACACATCACAAAGCAGTTTCTCAGAAAGCTTCTTTCTTCTTTTTATCCTAGGATATTTCCTTTCTAAACATAGGCTACAATGCACTCCCGTATATCACATTGCAGATTCTGTGAAAACAGTGTTAGCAAACTTCTCAATGAAAGCAGTGATGTAACTCTGTGAGATGAATTCACACACCACAAAGAAATTTCTGAGAAGGTTTCTGTTCAGTTTTTATCAGAGTATATTTCATTTCTCACTATATGATTCTATGCTATCCAAAATATCACTTCTCTGATTCCACAACAGTGCTTGCAAACTCCTCCATGAAAGACTGGTGTAACTCTGTGAGATGAATTCACATGTCAGAAAGCAAATACTCAGAAGCTTTCTTTCTGTTTTTTCTCTGAGAATATTTCCATTGTCACCATAAGCTTCAATGCGCTGTGAAATATCTCTTTACAGATTTCAAGAAAACCGTGTTAGCAGACTGTTCAATGAAAAGAACACTGTAACTATGTGAGATATATTCCCACATCACTAAGCAGTTTCTCAGAAAGCTTCGTTCTGGTTTTTATCTGAGGATATCTCCTTTGTCACCATAGGGTCCAATGAGCTCTAAACATCCTATTGTGTTTTCCACGAAAACAGTGTTAGCAAAGTGCTGAATGAAAACAATGGTGTAACTCTGTGAGATGAAGTCACACATCACAAACAGGTTTCTCAGAAAGCTTCTTTCTAGTTTTTATCTGTGGATATTTCGTTTTTCACTATAGGCCTCAAAGCGTTCCCAAATATCCCTTTGCAGATTCCACGAAAATAGTGTTTGCAAACTGCTCCATGAAAACAAAAGTGTAACTGTGAGATGAATTCACACATCAAAAATAACTTTCTCAGAAAGATGAAACTTTCCAGTTTTCATCTGAGGATATTTCCTTGTCACCATAAGTTTCAATGCCTTCCAAAATATTCCTTCTCAGATTACCAAAAAAGAGTACAAGAAAAGTGATCTATGAAAAGAATCATGTAACTCTGTGAGACGAATTCACACATCCAAAGAAATTTCTCAGAAAGCTTGTTTTTGTTTTTGGCCTGAGGATATTTCCTTTGACCCCACAGGCTTCAATGCACTCCCAAATATCCTAACACAGATTCCATGAAAACAGTGTTAGCAGACTGCTGAGTGAAAAGAATGGTGTAACTCTGTGAGATGAATGAACCTATCACAAAGCAGTTTCTCAGGAAGACTCTCTCTAGTTTTTATCTGAGGATATTTCCTTTGTCACCATAAGCTTCATTGCACTAAGAAATATCCCATTGCAGATTCCAGTAAAACAGTGTTAGCATACTGATCCATGAACAGAACAGTGTATCTCTGTGAGATGCACTCACACATCACAATGCAGTTTCCCCAAAAGCTTCTTTCCAGTTTTTATCTGAGGATATTTCCTTTTTCACCATAGGCCTCAAAGGAGTCTCAAATATCACTTTGCAGCTTCCATGAAAACAGTGTTAGCAAATTGCTTCAGGAAGAGAAAGGTGTAACTCCATGAGATGAATTCACACATCACAATGAAGTTCCTCACAAAGCTTCTTTCTAGTTTTTATCTGAGTATATTTCCTTTGTCACCAAACTCTTCAATGCGATCCAAAATATCCCTTCTCAGATTCCCCAAAACAGTCTAACAAAGTAATGCATGAAAGGAATAGTGTAACTCTGTGAAATAAATTGACACATCCAAAGCAGTTCCTCAAGAAGCTTCTTTTCAGTTTTTATCTGATGATATTTCCTTTGTCACTATAGACTTCAGTGTACTCCAAATATCCTAATAGAGATTCCAAGAAAACAGTGTTAGCAGACTGCTTAATGAAAAGAATGCTGTAACTCTGTAAGATGAATTAACCCATCACAAAGCAGTTTCTCAGAAAATTTCTTTCCAGTTTTTATCTGAGGATATTTCCTTTGTCACCATAAGCTTCATTGCACAAAGAAATATCCCATTGAAGTTTCCAAGAAAACAGTGTTAGCAAATTGCTCAATGAGAAGAACAGTGTAACTCTCTGAGATGCATTCATACATCATAATGCAGTTTCTCAGATACATTCTTTTTAGTTTTTGTCTGAGGATATTTCCTTTTTCACCATAGGCCTCAATGTGCTCCCAAATATCCCTTTGCAGATTCCATGAAAACAGTGTTAGCAAACGACTTCATGAAGAGAAAGGTGTAATTACATGATTTGAATTCACGCATCACAAAGAAGTTTCTCAGAACGCTTCTTTCTACTTTTTATCTGAGGATATTTCCTTTGCCAGCATAGGCTTCAATGCGATAAAAATATCCCGTCTCAGATTCCCCAAAAATAGTGTTAAAAAACTGTTCCATGATAGGAAAGTGTAACTCTGTGAGATCAATTCACACATCAGATATCAGATTCTCAGAAACATTCTTTATAGTTTTTCTCTGAGGATATTTCCTTTTTCAACATAAGGATCAATGCGCTGTGAAATATCACTTTACGCATTCCAAGAAAACAGTGTTAGCAGACTTCTCATGAAGAGAACACTGTAACTCTGTGAGATGTATTCACACATCACAAAGTAGTTTCTCAGAAGGCTTATTTTTGGTTTTTATCTGAGGATATTTCCTTTGTCAACATAGGATTCAATGCCCTCCTAAACATCCTTTTGCACTTTCCACGAAAACAGTGTTAGCAAACTGCTGTATGAGAAGAACGGTGTAACTCTGTGAGATGAATTCAAACATCCAAAGCAGTTTTTCAGAAAGTTTCTTTTCGTTTATTATCTGATGATATTTCCTTTGTCACCATACACTCCCAAATATCCTAATGCAGATTCCACAAAAACAATGTTAGCAAACTGCTCAATGAAAAGAACAGTGTAATTCTGTGGGATGAATTCACACATCAGAAAGCAGTTTCTCAGAAACCTTCTTTCTAGTTTATCTCTGAGGATATTTCCTTTGTCACAGTAAGCTTCAACACGCTCCAAAATATCCCTTTGTGGATTCCAAGAAAACAGTGTTAGCAGACTGCTCAATAAAAACAACACTGTAACTCTGTGAGATGTATTCACACATCACAAAGCAGTTTCTCAGAAGGCTCCTTTTTTGGTTTTTCTCTGAGGATATTTACTTTGTCACCCTAGGCTTCAATGTGCTCCAATACATCCTAGCGCAGGTTACACGAAAAGACTGTTAGCAGACTGCTCAATGAAAAGAATGGCATAACACTGTGAGTTGAATTAACCCATCACAATGCAGTTTCTCAGAAAGCTTCTTTCTGGTTTTTATCTGAGGATATTTGTTTTTCAACATAGGCCTCAATGTGTTAACAAACATCCTTTTGCAGATTCCACTAAAACAGTGTTAGCAAACTGCTTCATGAAGAGAAAGGTGTAACTCTGTGAGATTATTCACACATCACAAAGAAGTTTCTTGTAGGCTCCTTTCTAGTTTTTATTTGGGGATATTTCCTTGTCACCATAGGCTTCAATGCAATCCAAAATGTCCCTTCTCAGATTCCGCAAAAGCAGTGCTAACAAATTGATCGATGAAAAGAAATGTGTAACTCTGTGAGATGAATTCACACATCCAAAGTTTCTCATAGGCTCCTTTCTAGTTTTTATTTGAGGATATTTCCCTTGTCACCTTAGGCTTCAATGTGATTAAAAATATCCCTTCTCACATTTCCCAAAAACAGTAATACCAAACTGCTCCATGAAAAAAATCCTGTAACTCTGTGAGATGAATCAACTCATGACAAACCGTTTTCTCAGATAGCTTCTTTCTAGTTTTTGTGTGAGGATATTTCCTTTTCCACCATAGGTTTCAATCTGAGATATCTCTTTGTGGATTCCATGAAAACAGTGATAGCAAACTGCTCTATGAAGAGAAAGGTATAATTCTGTGAGATGAATTCACACATCACAAAGAACTTTCTCAGAAAGCTTCATTCTAGTTTTTATATGAGATGATTGCTTTGTCACTATAGACTTCAAAGTGATCCATAATATCTCTTCTTAGATTCCCCAAAAACAGTGCTACTAAACTGATCCATGAAAATAATCATGTAACTCTGTGACATGAATTAACACATCACAAAGTGCTTTTGAAGAAAGCTTCATTCTAGTTTTTATATGAGGATATTTCCTTTTCCAACATAGGCTCAATGTGCTCCCAAATATCCCTTCTCAGACACCACAAAAACAGTGATGCCAAGTGCTCCCTCAACAGAACCGTTTAACTCTATGAGATGAACGCACACATCAGGAAGGAGTTTCTCCAAAAGTTTCTCTCCTGTTGTTACCTGAAGAAATTTCTTTTTTCACCTTCGGCCTCTATGCACTCCCAATTATCCCTCTGTGGAATCCACAAAAACAGTGCTAACAAACTGCTCCATGAAAGAACTGATGTAACTCTGTGAGATAAATTCACTCATCACAAAGCAATTTCTCAGGAAGCTTCTTTCTAGTTTTTATCTGAGGATATTTCCTTTTCCACCATAGACTTCAATGTGCTTCCAAATATCCCTTCTGAAACACCACAAAAACAGTGATACTGAAGTGCTCCCTCAATGGAAATGTTTAGCTCCATGAGATGAATGCACACATCCATGGAGTTTCTCAGAAAACTTCTCTCCAGTTTTTACCTGAAGAATTTTCTTTTTTCACTTTAGGCCTCTATGCATTCCCAAATATCCCTTCGCAGATTCCACAAAAACAGTGCTAACTAACTGCTACATGAAAAGAAAGGTGGAATTCTCTGAGATGAGTTCACCTATCACAAAGAAGTTTCTCAGAAAGCTTCATTTCTAGTTCAAATTTGAGTATATTTCCTTTTTCACCGTAGACTTCAATGTCTTCCTAAGTATCTCCTCTCACATAGCGCAAAAAGAGTAGTGCCGAACTGCTCAATCAACAAAGACGTTAAACTCTTTGAGATGAATACACATAATGAAACCATTTCTCAAAAAGCCTTTGTCTAGTTTTTATCTGAAGTTATTTCCTTTTTCACCATAGGCTTCTGGGAGCTCCCAAATATATTTTGCAGATTCGATGAAAACAGGACTACCAAACTGTTCCATGAAAAGAATCATGTAACTGTGAGATGAAATCACAAATCACTAGCAGTTTCTCAGAAAGCTTCTTTCTAGTTTTTGTTTGAGGATATTTTCTTTGTCACCCTAAGCATCAATGCTCTCCAAAATATCCCATTGCAGATTCCAAGAAAACAGTGGTAGCAAACTGATCAATGAAAAGAACAGTGCAACTCTGTGAGATGAATTCACACATCCCAAAACAGTTTCTCAGAAAACTTCTTTTTGGTTTTTATCTGAGGATATTTCCTATGTCACCATAGGCTTAAATGTGCTCCAAAATATCCTATTGAAGATTCCATGAAAACATTGTTACCAAACTGCTCAATGGAAAGAATGTTGTTACTCTGAGAGAAGAATTCACACATCATGAAGCAGTTTCTCAGAAAACTTCTTTCTGTTTTTTTTTCTGAGGATATCTCCTTTTTCTCCATAGGCCTCAATGCACTCCCAAAAACCCCTTGGCAGATTGCACGAAAACAGTTTTGGCAAACTGCTCCATGAAAATAAAGGTGTGACTCTGTGAGATGAATTGACACATCACAAGAACTTTCTCAGAATCATTCTTTCTAGTTTTTATCTGAGGATATTTCCTTTGTCATCATAGGCTTCAATGCAATCCAAATTATCCCGTCTCAGATTCCCCAAAGACATTGCTAACAAAATCCCAATGTGTAACTCTGTTAGATGAAATAACACATTACAAAGGAGTTTCTCAGAAAGCTTCTTTCTAGTTTTTATATCAGGATATTTCCTTTTCCACCATAGACTTCAATGCACTCCCAAATATCCCTTCTCAGACACCACACAAACAGTGATACCAAAGTGGTCCCTCAACAGAAACGTTTACCTGTATGAGATGAATGCAAACCTCACAAAAGAGTTTCTCAGAATGTTTATCTGCAGTTTTTACCTGAATAATTTTCTTTTTTCACCTTAGGCCTCTATGCACTCCCAAATATCCCTCTGCCAATTCCACAAAACAGTGCTATCAAACTGTGCATTGAAAAGAAAGGTTTAACTCTGTAAGGTAAATTCACCCATCACAAAGTTGTTTCTCATGAAACTTGTTTCACGTTTTTATCTGATATTTCCTTTGTCAGCATAGGCTTGAATGTGATCCAAAATATCCTTTCTCAGATTCTACAAAACAGTGTTAACAAACTGTCCCATGAAAGGAAATTGTAACTCTGTGAGATGAATTCACAAATTAGAAAGCAGATTCTCAGAAAGCTTTTTTCTAATTTTTATCTGAGGATATTTCCTTTTCCAGGATAGGCTTCAATGAGCTCGAAAATACCCCTCCTCAGACACCACAAAAACAGTGAAGCCAAAGTGATCCCTCAACAGAAACGTTTAGCTCTATGAGATGAATACACACATCATAAAGTAGTTTCTCAGAAAGTTTCTTTACCATTTTTATCTGAAGAATTTTCTTTTTTCACCTTAGGCCTCAATGGGCTCCCAAATATCCCTCTGCAGAGTCCGCAAAAGCAGTGCTACCAAACTGCTCAATGAAAAGAAAGGTGTAATTCTGTTAGATGAATTCACCTATTACAAAGCAGTCTCTCAGAAAGCTTCTTTCTAGTTTAAAACTGATGGTATTTCCTTTTACATTGTAGGCTTCAATGTGCTCCCAAATAAATCCTCTCAGATACCACAAAAACAGTGATGCCTAAGTGCTCAATCAACAAAAAGTTTATACTCTATGAAATGAATAAACTCATCAAAAACAATATCTCCAAAAGCTTCTCTCCAATTTTTATCTGAAATTATTTCCTTTTCACCGTAGGCCTCTAGGAGTTCCCAAATATCCCTTTACAGATTCCATAAAAACAGTGCTACCAAATTGCTCCATGCATAGAATCTTGTAAATCTGTGAGAGGAATTCACAAATCATGAAGTAGTTTTTCAGAACGCTTATTTCTAGTTTTTATATGAGGATATTTCCTTTGTCACCCTAAGCTTCAATGCACTCCAAAATATCTCATTGTGGATTCCAAGAAAACAGTGTTAGCAAACTGCTCAGTGAAAACAACAGTGTAACTCTGTGAGATGAATTCACACATCACAGAGCAGTTTCTCAGAAAGCTTCTTTTCAGTTTCTTTCTGAGGATATTTCCTTTGTTAACATAGGCTTCAATGTACTCCCATGTATCCTATTACAGATTCCGTGAAGCTAGTGTAATCAGACTGCTCAATGAAAAGTGCAGTGTAACTCTATGAGATGAATTCACCGATCACAAAGCAGTTTCTCAGACAATTTCTTTCTAGCTTTTATCTAAGGATACTTCCTTTTTCTCTATAGTCCTCAATGTGTTCCCAATTATCCCTTTGCAGATTCCATGAAAACAGTGTTAGGAAACTGCTCAATGAAAACAACAGTGTAACTCTGTGAGATGAATTCACACATCACAAAAGCTGTTTCTCAGAAAGCTTCTCTCTAGTATTTATCTAAGGATATTTCCCTTTTCACTATATGCATCAATGCACTCCCAAATATGTCTTTGAAGTTTCAATGAAAACAGTGTTAGCAAGCTACTCCATGAAAAGAAAAGTGTAACTCTGAGAGATGAATTCACACATCACAAAGAACTTTCTTAGAAAACTTTTTTCTAGTTTTCATCTGAGGATATTTCCTTTGTCAAGATAGGCTTCAATGCAATCCAAAATATCCCTTCTCAGATTGCCGAAAAACAGTGCTACCCATGAAAGGAATTGTGTAACTCCATGAGATGAATTAACACACCATAAACCATTTTCTCAGAAAACTTCTTTCACTTTTTTATCTGTGGATACTGCCTTTCTCACCATAGGTCTCAATACGCTCCCAAATATCCGATTGCAGATTCCATGAAAACAGTGTTACAACACTGCGCCATGAACAGAAGATGTAACCATGTGAGGTGAATTCATAACTCACAAAGTAGTGTCTCATAAAGCTTCCTTCTAGTTTTTATCTGGGGATAATTCCTTTGTCACCGTAGGCTTCAATGCGATCCTAAATATCCCTTCTCAGATTCCTCAAAAACAGTGCTACCAAAATCCTCCATAAAGAGAATCGTGGAAGTCTTTCAGATGAATTCACAATTCACAAAGCAGTTTTCTAGAAAGCTTCTTTCTAGTTTTTGTCTGATGATATTTCCTTTGTCACTATAAGCTTCAATGCCCTCCAAAATATCCCATTGCAGATTGCATGAAAACAGTGTAAGCCAACTGCACAATGAAAAGAATAGTGTAATTCTGTGAGATGAAAACAAATCACAAAGCAGTTTCTCAAAAAGCTTCTCTATAGTTTTTATCTGAAGATATTTCCTTTTTCACCATAGGCGTCAATGTGCTCCCTTATATCGCTTTGCAGATTTCACTAAAACAGTGTTATGAAACAGCTGAACAGAAGGAACTGTGTACATCACTGAGATGAATTCACACATCACAAAACAGTTTCACAGGAAGCTTCTTTCTAGTTTTTATCTGAGGGTATTTCCTTTGTCACCAAAAGCTTCAATGCAATTCAAAATATCCCTTATCAGACACCACAAAAGTTGCTACCCAGTGCTCCATGAAAAGAATCATGTAAATCTGTGAGATGAATTCACAAATCAGAAAGCAGTTTCTCAGAAAGCTTCTTTTTGCTTATGTCTGAAGATATTTCATTTGTCACCCTAAGCTTCAATCCTCTCTGACATAACCTATACCCGATTCCATGAAAACTGTGTTAGCAAACTGCTCAATGAAAAGAACAGTGTAACTCTGTGAGATGAATTCACACATCACAAAGCAGTTTCTCACAAAGCTGCTTTCTAGTTCTTATCTGAGGATATTTCCTTTTTCAAAATAGGCCTCTATAATGTGCCAAATATCCCCTTGCGGATTCCACGAAAACAGTGTAAGCAACAGCTCCAAAACAAGAAAGTTGTAACACAGTGAGATGAATTCACACATCACAAGTAACTTTCCCAGAAAGATCCTTTCTAGTTTTAATCTGAGGATATTTCCTTTTTCAACATTTCTTCAATGTGATCCAAAATATCCCTTCACAGATTCCCCAAAAACAGTCCTACGAAACTGATCCCTGAAGAGAACTGTGAAACTCAGTGAGATAAATTAGGACATCATAAAGCGGTTTCTCAGAAAGATTCTTCCTACTTTTTATATGAGGATATTTCTTTTGTCACCATAAAATTCAATGTGCTAAGAAAAATACCATTTCAGATTGCAAGAAAACAGGGTTATCTAACTGCTCATTGAAAAGTACAGTGTAACTCTGTCAGATGAATTCACACATCACAAAGAAGTTTCCCAGAATGCTTGTTTCTAGTTTTTATCTGAGGATATTTCCTTTGCCACCATATTCCTCCATGCACTCCAAATATTTCTTTGTGGATCCATTGTTAGCAAACGACTCCTTGAAAGGGAAGGTGTAACATTCTGAGATGAATTTACGCATCATGAAGAAGTTTCTCAGAAAGCTTCATTTTAGTTTTTATCTGAGGATATTCCTTTGTCACCATTGACTTCAATACGATCCAAAGTATCCTTCCTCAGATTCCTCAAAAGAAAAGAATCCTGTAAATCTGTGAGATGAATTAACACATCACAAAGTGGGTTCTCAGAAAGCATGTTTCTAGTTTTTATCTGAGGATATTTCCTTTGTCACCATAGGCTTCAATGATATCCAAATGTACCTATGCAGATTCCACGAGAAACAGTGTTAGCAAACTGCTCCATGGAAAGAAAACTGTAACCCTGTGAGATGAAAAAACACATCACAAAGAACTTTCTCAGAAAGCTTCTGTCTAATTTTTATTGGTGATGTTAACTTTTTCACTTTAGGCTTCAATGTGATGTAAAATATCCCTTCTCAAGTTCCCCAAAAACCGTGCTACCAAACTGATCCATGAAAAGAATCATGTAACTCTGTGAAATAAATTTACAAATCACACAGCAGATTCTCAGAAAGCTTCTTTCTAGTTTTTATATGAGGATGTCTCCATTGTCACCATAAGCTTCAATGCGCTCTGAAATATCCCTCTGATGATTCCAAGAGAGCAGTGTTAGCAAACTGATCAATGAAAAGAATAGTGTAAATCTGGAGATGAATTCACACATCACATAGCAGTTTCTCAGACAACTGCTTTCTAGTTTTTATCTGAGGATATTTCCTTTTTCACCATATTCCTCAATGTGCTCCCAAATATCCCTCTGCAGATCCAAGGAAAACTGTTAGCAAACTGCTCCATGAAAAGAAAGGTGTAACTCTGGGAGATGAATTCACGCATCACAAAGAAGTTTCTCAAAAAGTTTACTTTTAGTATTTATCTGAGGATATTCCTTTTTCACCACAGGAATCATTGTGCTCCAAAATGTTGCATTCCAGACTCTGTGAGATAAATTCACACATCACAAAGAACTTTCTCAGAAAGCTTCTTTCTAGTTGTTATCTAAGGATGTTTCCTTTGTCACCATTGATTTCAATGCGATCAAAAATACCCTCCCTCAGATTCCTCAAAAACAGTGCTACCAAACTGATACATGAAGAAAATCTTGTAACTCTGTGAGATGAATTAACACATCACAAAGTGGTTCTCAGAAAGCTTGTTTTTAGTTTTCATCAGGGGATATTCCCTTGTCTCCATAAGCTTCAGTGTGATCCAAAATATCCCTTATCAGATTCCCCAAAAACAGTGCAACCAAACTGCTCGATGAAAAGCATCGTGTAACTCTGTGAGACAAAGTCACAAATCACAAAACAGTTTCTCAGAAAGCTTCTTTCTGGATTTTGTCTGAGGATATTTCCTTTGTCACCATAAGCTTTAATGCACTCTGAAATATCACATTGCAGTTTCCTAGAAAACTGTGGTAGCGACCTGCTCCATGAAATGAACAGTGTAACTCTGTGCAATGAATTCACACATCACGCAGTACTTTCTCAGAAAGTTGCTTTGCATTTTTTTCCAAGGATATTTCCTTTTTCACCATAGGCCTAAATTCGCTCCCCAATATCCCTTTGCAGATTCCACGAAAACAGTGTTAGCAAATGACTCCATGAAAAGAAAGGTGTAACTCTATGAGATGAATTCACCCTTCACAAAGAACTTTCTCAGAAGGCTTCGGTTTAGTTTACATCTGAGGATAGTCCCTTTGTCACCATAGGCTTCTATGCAACCCAAAATACTCCTTCTCAGATTCCCCAAAAACAGTGCTAGCAAATTGCCCCATGAGAAGAATCATGCAACTCTTTGGGATGAGCTCACAAAACACAAAGCAGTTTCTCCGAAATTTTCTTTCTGCTTTTTGTCTGACAATATTTCCTTTGTGAACATAAGCTTCAATGTGCTCCAAAATATTCCAATGCAGACTCCAAGAAAACAATGTTAACAAATTGCTCAATGAAAAGAACAGTGTAACTCTGTGAGATGAATTGACACATACAAAGCAGTTTATCTGAAGATATTTTCTAGTTTTTATCTGAGGATATTTCTCTTTTCACTATAAGCCTCAATGTTCTCCCAAATATACCTATGCAGATTTCACGAAAACAGTGTTAGCAAACTGCTCCATGAAAAGAAAGGTGTAACATTTTGAGATGAAAAAACACATCACAAAGAACTTTCTCAGAAAGTTTCTTTCTAGTTTTTATCTGAGGATATTTCCTTTGTCTCCATTAGCTTAAATGTGATACAAAATATCCTTCCTCAGATTCCCCAAAAACAGTGCTACTAAACTGATCCATGAACGGAATCGTGTAACTCTGTGAGGTGAATTTACAAATCACAAAGTGGTCTCTGAGAAAGCTTCTTTCTAGTTTTTATATGAACATATTTCCTTTGTCACCATAAGCTTCAATTCGCTCGGAAATATCCCATTGCAGATTCCAAAAAACAGTGTTAGCAAACTGCTCAGTGAAAAGAACAGTGTAACTCTGCGAGATGAATTCACACATCAGAAAGCAGTCTCTCAAAATGCTTTTTTCTAGATTTTACAAAATATTTCTTTTGTCTACATAAGCTTCAATGTGCTCCAAAATATCAGAATGCAGACTCCAAGAAAACAGTGTAAACAAACTTCTCAATGCAAAGAACAGTGTGAGTGTGTGAGATGAAATCACACATCACAAAGCTGTTTCTCAGAAAGCTTGTTTATGGTTTTTATCTGAGGATATTTCCTTTTCACCATGTTCCTCAATGCGCTCTGGAATACCCCATTGCAGATTCCACGAAAAAAGTGTTAGCAAACCTCTCAATAAAAATACCGGTGTCACTCTCTGAGTTGAATTGACACATCAAAGAGAAATTTCTCAGAAATCTTCTTTCTAGATTCTATCTGAGGATATTTCCTTTGTCACCATAGGCTTCAATTCAATCCAAAACATCCCTTCCCAGATTCCCCAAAAAGAGTGCTACCAAACTGCTCCATGAAAAGTATCGTGTAACTGTGAGATGAATTCACAAATCACAAAGCAGTTTCTCAGAAATCTGATTTCTAGTTTTTGTCTGAGGATATTTCCTTTTTCACCATTTGCCTCAATGTGCTCGTGAATATCCCTTTGCAGATTCCAGGAATATAGTGTTAGCAAACTGTTCCATGTAAAGAAAGGTGTAAATCTGTGAGATTAATTCACACATCACAAAGAAGTTTCTTTGAAAGCTTCTTTTTGGTTTTTATCTGAGGATATTTGCATTTTCACCATAGGCTGAAATGTGACCCAAATTATCGCTTCTCAGATTCCCCAAAAAGAGTACTACGAGATTGTTCCATGAAAAGAACGGTGTTATTTGGTGAGATGAATTCACTTATCACAAAGATGTTTCTCACATAACTTCCTTCTGGTTTTAATCTGAGGATATTTCCTTTTTCACCATATTTCTCAATGCACTCCCGAATAATCCTTTGTAGATTAAATGAAAAGAGTGATAGCAAGCTTCTTAATGAAAAGAAAGGTGTAACACTTTTAGATGAATTCACACATCACAAAGAACTTTCTCAGAAAGTTTCTTTTTGGTTTTGATCTGAGGATATTTCCTTTGTCACCAAGTCTTCAATATGTTACCAAATATCCTATTGCAGATTCCACAAAAACATCGTTAGCTATCAGCTCCAAGACAGGAATTGTGTAACTCTGTTAGGTGAATTCACACATCCTAAAAAGTATCACAGAACTTTCTAGTATTTTTGGAGATATTTCCCTTCACACACTTGGCTACAAAGCGATCCAAAATATCCCCTCTAAGATTCCCCAAAAAGAGTTCTACCAAACTTCTCCATGAAAAGAATGATGTAACTCTGTGAGATGAATTCATTCATCACAAGAAGATTCTCAGAATGTAACTTTATAGATTTTATCTGCGGATATTTCCTTTGTCACCGTAGGCTTCAATGCAATTCAAAATATCCCTTCTCCGAAACACTAAAAACACTGCAACCACACTGATCCTAGAAAAGGACTGTGCAACTCTGTGAGATGAATTAAATCACAAAGGAGAGTCTCAGAAAATTTATTTTTGGTTTTTATCCTAGGATATTTTCTTTATGAACATAGGCTTCAATGCACTCCCAAATACCCCTTTGTCAGTTCCATGAAAACAGTGTGAGTAAACTTGCTCAATGAAAAGAACGGTTTAACTCTGAGCTGAAATCACACACCACAAAGCAGTTTCTCAGAAAGATCCTTTCTAGTTTTTATCTGAAGATATTTCCTTTTTTCATCATAGGCCTCAATGCACTCCCAAATATCCCTTTGCAGATTCCATGAAAACAGTGTTAGCAAACTGCTCCATGAAAAGAAAGGTGTAACTCTGTGAGATGAATTCATGAATCACAAAGGACTTTCTCACAAAACTTCTTTCTAGTTTTTATCTGAGGATACTCCCTTTGTAAGCGGAGGTTTCAATCAGATCCAAAATATCCCTTTTAGATTCCCCAAAAACGATGCTAATAAACTGTTCAGTGAGAAGATTCGTGTAACTCTGTGAGATGAATTCATGAATCACAAAGCAATTTCTCAGAAAGATTCTTTCTAGTTTTTGTCTGAGGATGGTTCGTTTGTCCCATAAGCTTCAATACACTCTGAAATATCCCTTTGCAGACCCCAAGAAAACAGTATTAGCAAACTTGTCAATGAAAGGAAAACTTTAACTCTGTGAGATGAATTCACACATCACAAAGCAGTTTCTCAGCAAGCTTCTTTCTATTTATTATCTGAGGATATTTGCTTTCTCACAATAGGCTTCAATGCACTACTAAATATCCCTTTGAAGATTCCACGAAAATAGTGTTAGCAAACTTCTCAATGAAAGGAACATTTTAATTCTGTGGTATGAGTTCACACATCACAAAGCAGTTTTTCAGAATCCTACTTTCCACTTAATACCTGAGGTTATTTCCTTTTTCAACATAGGCCTAAATGCGTCCCCAAATATCCCTTTGCAGATTCCACAAAAACGGTGTTAGCAAACTGCTGCATGAAAAAGAAAGGTAAAACTCTGTGAGATAAATTCACAAATCAAAGGAACTTTCTCAGAAAGCTTCTTTCTTGTTTTTATCTGAGGATATTTCCTTTGTCCCTATAGGTTTCAATGCATTCCAAAACATCCTATTGCAGATTCCAAGAAAACAGTGTTAGCAAACTGTTCAATGAAAAGAACAGTGTAACTCTGTGAGATGAATTCACACATCACAAAACAGTTTCTCTGAAAGCCTCTTTTTGATTTCTACCTGAGAGTATTTCCTTTGTCACTGTAGGCTTCAATGCACTCTAAAATATCCTATTGCAGATTCCACTAAAACAATGTTAGAAAACTGCTCAATGAAAGGTACGGTGTAACTCTCTGAGATGAATTCACACATTACAAAGCAGTTTCTCAGAAAGCTTCTTTCTAGGTTTTATCTGAAGATATTTCCTTTTTCGCTATAGGCCTCAATGCAATCCCAATATCCCTTTGCAGATTCCATGTAAACAGTGTTACCAAACAGCTCCAAGAAAAGAATTGTGTAACTCTGTGACATGAGTTAACACATCAGAAACCTGTTTCAAAGAAAGGTTCTTTCTGGGCCGGGCGCGGTGGCTCAAGCCTGTAATCCCAGCACTTTGGGAGGCCGAGACGGGCGGATCACGAGGTCAGGAGATCGAGACCATCCTGGCTAACACGGTGAAACCCCGTCTCTACTAAAAAATATAAAAAATTAGCTGGGCGAGGTGGCGGGCGCCTGTAGTCCCAGCTACTCGGGAGGCTGAGGCAGGAGAATGGCGTGAACCCGGGAGGTGGAGCTTGCAGTGAGCTGAGATCCGGCCACAGCACTCTAGCCTGGGCGACAGAGCGAGACTCCGTCTCAAAAAAAAAAAAAAAAAAGAAAGGTTCTTTCTGGTTTTTATATGAGGATATTTCATTTTCCAACGTTGCCTTCAATGCACTCCGAAATACCCCATCTCAGGCACCACAAAAACCTTGATGTCGAAGTGCTTCCTCAACAGAAATGTTACCTCTATGAGATGAATGCAAACATCACAAAGGAGATTCTGTGAAAGCTTCTCTCCACTTGTTACCTAGGGAAATTTCTTTTCTCATCTTAGGCCTCTATGCACTCTCTAATATCCCTCTGCAGATTCCACAAAAGCAGTGCTAACAAACTGCACCACGAAAAGAATGATGTAACTCTGTGAGATAAATTGACCAATCAAAAAGCAGCTTCTCAGAAGGCTTCTTTCTAGTTTTTATCTTAGGATATTTCTTTTTCCACCATAAGCTTCAATGCACTCTGAAATATCCCTTTGCAGACCCCAAGAAAACAGTGTTAGCAAACTTCTCAATGAAAGGAAAATTTTAACTCTGTGAGATGAATTCACACATCACAAAGCAGTTTCTCAGCAAGCTTCTTTCTAGTTATTATCTGAGGATATTTGCTTTCTCACAATAGGCTTTAATGCATTACTAAATATCCCTTTGAAGATTCCACGAAAATGGTGTTAGCAAACTTCTCAATGAAAGGAAGCTTTTAACTCTGTGGTATGAGTCCACACATCACAAAGCAGTTTCTCAGAATCCTACTTTCCACTTAATACCTGAGGTGATTTCCTTTTTCAACATAGGCCTAAATGCGTCCCCAAATATCCCTTTGCAGATTCCATGAAAACGGTGTTAGCAAACTGCTGCATGAAAAAGAAAGGTAAAACTCTGTGAGATAAATTCACAAATCAAAGGAACTTTCTCAGAAAGCTTCTTTCTTGTTTTTATCTGAGGATATTTCCTTTGTCCCTATAGGTTTCAATGCATTCCAAAACATCCTATTGCAGATTCCAAGAAAACAGTGTTAGCAAACTGTTCAATGAAAAGAACAGTGTAACTCTGTGAGATGAATTCACACATCACAAAACAGTTTCTCTGAAAGCCTCTTTTTGATTTCTACCTGAGAATATTTCCTTTGTCACCATAGGCTTCAATGCACTCTAAAATATCCTATTGCAGATTCCACGAAAACAATGTTAGAAAACTGCTCAATGAAAGGTACGGTGTAACTCTCTGAGATGAATTCACACATCACAAAGCAGTTTCTCAGAAAGCTTCTTTCTAGGTTTTATCTGAGGATATTTCCTTTTTCGCTATAGGCCTCAATGCAATCCCAAATATCCCTTTGCAGATTCCACATAAACAGTGTTACCAAACAGCTCCAAGAAAAGAATTGTGTAACTCTGTCACATGAGTTAGCACATCACAAACCCGTTTCAAAGAAAGGTTCTTTCTGGTTTTTATATGAGGATATTTCATTTTCCAACGTTGCCTTCAATGCACTCCGAAATACCCCATCTCTGGCACCACAAAAACCTTGATGTCAAAGTGCTCCCTCAACAGAAATGTTACCTCTATGAGATGAATGCAAACATCACAAAGGAGATTCTGCGAAAGCTTCTCTCCACTTGTTACCTAGGGAAATTTCTTTTTTCATCTTAGGCCTCTATGTGCTCTCTAATATCCCTCTGCAGATTCCACAAAAGCAGTGCTAACAAACTGCACCACGAAAAGAATGATGTAACTCTGTGAGATAAATTGACCAATCACAAAGCAGCTTCTCAGAAGGCTTCTTTCTAGTTTTTATCTTAGAATATTTCTTTTTCCACCATAGGCTTCAACACAATCCCAGGTATTGCTTCTCAGATTCTACACAAACAGTGATGACAAAGTGCTCTCTCAAAAGAAACGTTTAGCTCTATGAGATGAATGCACACATCACAAAGGAGTTTCTCAGAAACCTTCCCTCCAGTTTTTAACTGAATATATTTCCTTTTTCACCATTGGACTCTATGCGTTCCCAAATATCCCTTTGCAGATTCCACAAAAACTGTGTTACCAAACTGCTCAATGAAAACAACATTGAAACTCTGTGTGATGAATTCACCCATTACAAAGCAGTTTTTCAGAAAGCTTCTTTCTAGTTTAAATCTGACCATATTTTCTTTTTTTTTTTTTTTTTTTTTTGAGACAGAGTCTCGCTCTGCCGCCCAGGCTGGAGTGCTGTGGCCGGATCTCAGCTCACTGCAAGCTCTGCCTCCTGGGTTCACGCCATTCTCCTGCCTCAGCCTCCCAAGTAGCTGAGACTACAGGCGCCTGCCACCTCGCCCGGCTAATTTTTTTGTATTTTTTAGTAGAGACGGGGTTTCACCATGTTAGCCAGGATGGTCTCGATCTCCTGACCTCGTGATCCGCCGGTCTCGGCCTCCCAAAGTGCTGGGATTACAGGCTTAGGCCACCGTGCCCGGCCCATATTTTCTTTTTCACCGTAGGCTTCAATGTGTTCCCAAATGTCTTCTCTCAGATACCATAAAAACAGTGATGACAAACTGCTCAATCAAGAAAGTGGTTAAACTCTATGATATGAATATACACATCAGAAAATCATTTATCAAAAACCTTCTCTCCAGTTTTTATCTGAAGTTATTTCTTTTTCATTGTTGGCCTCTAGAAGCTCCCGAATATCCCTTTGCAGATTACATAAAAACAGAACTAACAATCTGCTCCATGAAAAGAATCATGTAACTCTGTGAGATGAATTCACAAATATTTTATTTTTTGCTTTTGCAGTTGGTCAGAAAGCTTATTTCTAGCTTTTGTCTCAGAATATTTCCATTGTCACCCTAAGCTTCAGTGTGCTCCAAAATATCCCATTGCAGATTCCAAGAAAACAGTGTTAGGAAACTCATCAATGTAAAGACAGTGTATCTCTGTGAGATGAACTGACGCATCACAATGCAGTTTCTCAGAAAGCTTCTTTTTGGTTTTTATCTGAGGGTATTTCCTTTTTCACAATAGGCCTCAATGCACCCCGAAATATCCCTTTGCAGATTGCACGAAAACAGTGTTAGCAAACTGCTCCATGAAAGGAAAGGTGTAACTCTGTGAGATGAATTTACATATCACAAAGAACTTTCTCAGAAAACTTCTTTCTAGATTTATCTGAGGACAGGTTCTTTTCAACATAGGATTCAATACGATCCAAAATATCCCTTCTCAGATTCCCCAAAATCATTGCTACCAAAGTGCTCCATGAAAACAGTGGTGTAACTCTGTGAGATTAATTCACACATCCCAAAGCTGTTTCTCAGAAAACTTCTTTCTAGTTTTTATCTGAGAATATTTCCTCTACACTGTTTTCCTGAATGTGCACACGAATATCGCATTGCAGATTAAACGAGAAAAATGTCAGCAAACTTCTCAATGAAAAGAACAGTGTAACTCTGTGAGAAGAATTCACACATCACAAAGAAATTTCTCAGAAAGCTTCTTTTCGTTTTTATCTGAGGATATTTCCTTTGTCCACCATAGGCTTCAACGCAATCCAAAATATCCCTTCTCAGATTCCCCCAAAACAGTGCTACCAAACTGCTCCATGAAAAGGACTGTGTATCTCTGTGAGATGAATTCAAAAATCACGAAGCAGTTTCTCTGAATGATTCTTTCTAGTTTTTGTCTTTGGATATTTCCTTTGTCACCATAAGCTTCAATGCACTAAGCAATATCCCATTGCAGATTCCAAGAAAATAGTGTTAGCAAATTGCTCAATGAACAGAGCAGTGTAACTCTTTGAGATGAATTCACACAGCACAAAGCTGTTTCTCAGAAAATTTCTTTCTAGTTTTTATCTGAGGATATTTCCTTTTCATTATATTCCTAAATGTGCGCCCGAATATCCCATTGCAGATTAAACAAGAAAACTGTTAGCAAACTTCTCAATGAAAAAAAAACGGTGTAACTCTGTAAGAAGAATTCACGCATCACAAAGAAATTTAGAATACTGCTCAATGAAAACAGAACCTTAACTGTGTGAGTGGAATTCACATGACCTAGAGCAGCATCATAGAAAGATTCCTTCTGTGAAAGGATATTCAGATTCCTTCTGATTTTTTTAGGAGGGTGTTTCTTTTTCAGCATATTTTTAAGAGGGTTCCAAAAAGTCCTTTCTCAGGTTCCATAGAAACAGTGACTTCAAACTGCTCCATCCAAAGAATGATTAAACACTATGAGATGAATACACACATCACAAAGCAGTTGCTTCGATAGCTTCTCTCCAGTGTTCATCGCAAGACGTTTCGTTTCTCACCACAAGCCTCCAGGCACCACTTAATATCCCTTCACAGATTTCTCAAAGACAGAGTTTCCAAACTGGGCAACGTAGTGTAAGCCTTAACACTCTGAAATGAATGCACACGTCGGAGAGCAGTTTCTTAGAATGCTTCTTTCTGGGTTTTACTTCTGAATTTTTCACTCTTCAACAGAGTCTTCAATGGGCTGCAAAATATCACCATTTTAGTTTTATAGGAACAGTGTTCCAATACTACCTTATGAGAAAAGAGGTATAACTCCCTGAGTGCAATGCACACATCACAAAGCAGTATCTCAGAAAGCTTCTCTCCAGTTTTTCTCTGAAGATAACTCCTATTTCCCCACAGGCCCGAATGTGCTCCCGAATGTCCCTTAGTGAATCCGTCCATGATGCAGTTTCAAAACTGCATAATAGAAAAAAACTTTTGTCTATGTGAGATGAATAGACATATCTATCAAAAAGAAGTTTTACAGAAAGTTTTTTTCCAGTTTTCGTCTGAGGATATTTCCTTTTTCATTATAGCCATCCATATACTCCCAAATGTCTGCTGGTAGCGTTTTCTCCAAACGGGATTATGCAATCCTCTGTGAGAAGAAAAGTATAATTTTGTAAGTGGAATGCACACATCACTAAGCAGCTCCTCGGAAATTTTCTCTCCACTATCTATCTGAAGATATTTCCGTCTTCACCAGAAGCCTCAAAGTGCTCCCGAGTATCCCTTACCTGACTAACCTAAAACAGTGTTAGAATACTGTTCAATGAAAATTGAAGCTTAACTGTGTGAGTGGACTTCATGTGAGCTAGTGCAGTTTCACAGAAAGTTTTCTTCTGGTTTTTATCGGAAGGTTTTCCTTTCAGCATATTCTTAAGAGCGTTCCTAAATATCCTTTCTCAGAAACAACAGAAACAGTGATTTCAAACTGCTCAATCCAAAGAACCATTTAACTGTATGAGATGAACGCACACATCACAAAGCAGTTACTCCAAAAGCTTCTCTCCAGTTTTCTTCAGAAGATGTTTCCTTTCTCACCACAAGCCTCCAGGCGCCACTTAATATCCCTTCACAGATTCCTCAAAGGCAGAGTTTCCAAACTGGGCAACGTAGTGTAAGCCTTAACACTCTGAATGAATGCACACGTCAGAGAGCAGTTTCTTGCAACACTACTTTCTGGTTTTTATTTCATGGTATTTCACTTTTCACCATAGACTTTCATGTGCTGCAAAATACCAGTTTTTCAGTTTTACAGGAACAGGGTTGAAACACTGCCTTATGAGAAAAGAAGTATAACTCCCTGAGTGGAATGCACACATCATAAAGCAGTTTCTCAGAAAGCTTCTCTCCAGGTTCTATCTGAAGACATCTCCTATTTCCCCACAGGCCTGAATGTGCTCCTGAAAGTCTCTTTGTGAATCCGACCATGATACATTTTAAAAACTGTGTAATAGAAAGAAAGTTTATCTATGTGATATGAATAGACATATCTATCACAAAGCAGTTTCTCAGAAAGCTTCTCTCCAGTTTTTATCTGAAGATATCTCCTATATCTCCACAGACCTGAATGTGCTCCAGAACGGCCCTTTGTGAATCTGTCTATGATGCAGTTTAAAAATTGCATAATAGAAGGAATGTTTTATCTATCCGAGATGAATAGACATATCTATCACACAGCAGTTTCACAGAAAGCTTGTTTCCAGTTTTTGTCTGAGGATATTTCCTTTTTCACTTTTGCCATCCATGTAGTCCAGAGAGTCCCCTGGTAGCATTTTCTCCAAGCCAGATTCCTCAATCCTCTATGAGAAGAAAAGCATAACTGTGTGAGTGGAATCCACATGTCACTAAGCAGCTCCTCGGACAAGTTCTCTCCGGTTTCTATCTGAAGATATTTCCGTTTTCACCATAAGCCTCAAACCACTCCAGAACATCATTTCGCAGACTAAACAAAAACAGTGTTAAAATACTGCTCAATGAAAACAGAAGCTTGACTGTGCGAGTGGACTTCACGTAACCTAGAGAAGTTTCACAGAAAGTCTCCTTCTGGTTTTTGTGGGAAGGTATTTCTTTTTAAGCATATTATTAAGAGCATTCCCAAATGTCCTTTCTCAGGTTAAATAGAAACAGTGATTTCAAACTGTTCAATCCAAAGAAAGATTTATTTCCTTCTGGTTTTCTTAGGATGGTATTTCTTTTTCCGCATATTCTTAAGAGTGTTCCCAAACGTATTTTCTGAGTTTCCATAGAAGCAGTGATTTCAAACTGCTCGATCCAAAGAATGATTAAACACTATGAGATGAATACAAACATCACAAAGCAGTTGCTCCGATAGCTTCTCTCCAGTTTTCATCACAAGACGTTTCCTTTCTCATGACAAGCCTCCGGCCGCCACTTAATATCCCTTGACAGATTCCTCAAAGACAGAGTTTCCAAACTGGGCAATGTAGTGTAAGCTTTATCTCTGAAATGAATGCACACATCAGAGAGTAGTTTCTTGGAATGCTTCTTTCTGGGTTTTATTTCAGGATGTTTCACTTTTCGCCATAGCATTCAATGCACTGCAAAATATAAGTTTTTCAGTTTTACATGAACAGTGTTCAAACACCGCTTTATGAGAAAATTGTTGTAGCTGCCTGAGAGAATGCACACATCACAATGCAGTTTCTCAGAAAACTTTTCTCCAGTTTTTATCTGAAGATATTTCCTATTTCCTCACAGATCTGAATATGTACCCTAATGTCCCTTCGCAGATCCATCCATGACTCAATTTAAAAACTGTGTAATAGAAAGAAAGTTTCATCTATGTGAAATGAATAGGCATATCTATCACAAAGCAGTTTTACAGAAAGATTCTTTCCAGTGTTTGTCTGAGGATATTTCCTTTTTCACCACAGCCATCTATATACTTCCGAATGTTCCCTGGTAGATTTTTCTCCAAACGTGATTCCACAATCCTCCATCACAAGAAAAGTATAACTCTGTGAGTGGAATGCACACATCACAAAGCAGCTCTTCAGAAATCGTCTCTCCTGTATCTTTCTGAAGATATTTCCATTTTCACCATAAGTTTCAAAGTGCTCCCAAGTATCACTAAGATGTCTAACCTAAAACAGTGTTAGAATACTGCTCGACGAAAACAGAAGCTTAACTCTGCGAGTGGAATTCATGTGACCTAGAGCAGTTTCCCAGAAAGTTTCTCTCTGGTTTTTATCACAGGTAGTTCTTTTTCAGCATATTCTTAAAAGCATTCCCAAATGTCGTTTCTCAGGTTCCACAGAAACAGTGATTTGAAACTGCTGAATTTAAAGAATGATTTAACTCTATGAGATGAATACACGCATCACAAAGCAGTTGCTCCGAAAGCTTCTCTCCAGTTTTCAACGGAAGACGTTTCCTTTCTCACCACAAGCCTCCGGGCACCACTTTATATCCTTTCCCAGATTCTTCAAAGACACAGTTTCCAAACTGGGCAAGGAAGTGTTAGCTTTAACTCTCAGAAATGAATGCACACGTCAGGGGTTTTGCACACTGGGAAACGTGGTGTAAGCTTTAACTCTCTGATATGAATGCACACGTCAGAGAGCAGTTTCTTGGAATGCTTCTTTCTTGGTTATATTTCAGGATATTTCACTTTTCGCCAGAGTCTTCAAAACACTGCAAATATCACTTTTTCAGTTTGACAGGAACAGTGTTCAAACTCTGCCTTATAAGAAAACAGGCATAACTCCCTGAGGGGAATGCACACATCAAAAAGCAGTTTATCAGAAAGCTCCTCTCCAGTTTTTATCTGAAGATATCTCCTTTTTCACTGTAGGCCTAAATGTGGTTATGAATGTCCCTTCACGAATCCATCCATGTCGCAGTTTCAAAACTGCGTAATAGAAAGAAAGTGTTATTTATATGAGATGAATAGACATATCTACCCCAAAGCAGTTCACAGAAAGCTTCTTTCCAATTTTTCTCTGAGGATATTTCCTTTTGCACCATAGCCTTCCATATAATCCCGAATGTATCCTGGAAGTTTTTTCTCCAAACGGGATTCCCCAATCCTCTATGAGAAGAAACATATAACTGTGTGAGTGGAATACACACTTCACAAAGCAGCTGCAGGGAATCTTCTCTCCAGTATCTGTCTGAAGATATTTCCGTTTTCACATTAAGCCTCAAAGTGCTCCCGATAACCTTTAGCTGACTAACCGAAAACAATGTTAGAATACTGCTCAGTGAAAACAGAAGCTTACCTGTGGGTGTGGATTTCACATGACCTAGAGCAGTTTCACAAAAAGATTCCTTCTGGTTTTCACTGAGGGTATTTCTTTTTCAGCATATTCTTAGGAGCGGTCCCAAATGCTCTTTCTCATGTCCCACAGAAACAGTGATTTCAAACCGTGCAATCCAAAGAGTGATTTAACTCTATGAGATGAATGCACACATCACAAAGCAGTTGCTCCGAAAGCTTGTCTCCAGTTTTTCTCTTAAGACGTTTCCTTTCTCACCGCAAGCCTCTGGGTGCCACTTAATATCCCTTCACAGACTGTTGAAGACAGAGTTTCCAAAGTGGGAAACGTAGTGTAAGCATTAACTCTCTGAAATGAATGCACACATTCGAGAGCTGTTTCTCTGAGCGCTTCTTTCAGGGTTTTATTTCAAGATATTTCAATTTTGGAGATAGTCTTCAATGTGCTGCAAAATGTCACTTTTCCAGTTTTACAGAAACAGTGTCCAAACACTGCCTTATGAGAAAAGACGTATAACTCTCAGAGTGGAATGCACACATCACAAAGCAGTTTCTCAGAAAGCTTCTCTCCGTTTTATCTTAAGACATTTTCTATTTCCCCTCAAGCGTGAATGTGCTCCCGAATGTCCTTTCGTGAATCCTTCCATGACGTCGTTTCAAAAGTGCATAATGGAAAGAATGTTTCATCTATGTGAGATGAATACACATATCTATCACAAAGTAGTTTCATAGAAAATTTCTTTACAGTTTTCGTCTGAGGTTATTTCCTTTTTCACTTTAGCCGTCCATATACTCCCAAATGTCCCCTGGTATCGTTTTCTCCAAATGGGTTTATGCAATCCTCTATGAGAAGAAAAGGATAACTCTGTGAGTGGAATGCACACATCACAAAGCAGCTCCTCGAAAATCTTCTCTACAGTATCTATCTGAATATATTTCCGTTTTCACCAGAAGCCTCAAACGGATCCCGAGTATCACCTGGTAGAGGAAACTAAAAGAGTGTTAGAATACTACTCACTGAAAACAGAAGCTTAACTGTACGAGTGGACTTCACGTGACACAGAGCAGTATCACAGAAAGTTTCCTTCTGGTTTTTAACAGAGGGTATTTCTTTTTCAGCATATTCTTAAGAGCGTTCCCAAATGTCCTTTCTCAGGTTCCACAGAAACAGTGATTTCAAAATGCTCAATCCAAAGAATGATTTAGTTCTACGAGATGAGTACACATATCACAAAGCAGTTGCTCTGAAAGCTTCTCTCCAGTTTTCCTCGGAAGACGTTTCCTTTCTCACCACAATCCTCCAGACGCCACTTAATATCCCTTCACAGACACCTCAAAGACAGAGTTTCCAAAATGGGCAATGTAGTGTAAGGTTTAACTCTTGAAAATGCATGCACAGGTCAGAGAGGAGTTTCTTGGAATGCTTCTTTCTGGGTTTCATTTCCGGATATTTCACTTTTCGCCATAGTCTTCAATGCACTGCAAATATCACTTTTTCAGCTTTACAGGAACAGTGTTCAAACATTGCCTTATGAGAAAAGAGGTATAATTCCCTGAGTGGAATGTACACATCACAAAGCAGTTTCTCTGAAAGCTTCTCTCCAGTTTTTAACTGAAGATATCTCCTATTTACCCACAGGCCTGTATGTGCTCCCAAATGTCCCTTCGTGAATCCGTCCATGACGCAGTTTAAAAACTGCATAATAAAAAGAACGTAATATCTATGTGAGACAAATAGACACATCTATCACAAAGCAGTTTCACAAAAAGCTTCTTTCTAGTATTTGTCTAGTAGTTTTCTTTTTCAGCAAACTGTCCATGTATTCCTGAATGTCCCCTGGTAGCGTTTTCTCCAAACAGGATTCCCTAATCCTCTATGAGTAGAAAAGTATAACTCTGTGAGTGGAATGCACACATCACAAAGCAGCTCCTAGGAAATTTTTTACCAGCATCTATCTGAAGATATTTCCGTTTTCACTGGAAGCCTCAAAGTGCTTGCAAGTATCCCCTAGCTGTCTAACCTAAAACAGTGTTAGAAAGAATACTACTCAATGAAACCACAAGCTTAACCGTGCGGGTCAACTTCACAGGACTTAGAGCAGTTTCACAGAATGTTCTCTTCTGGTTTTTATCGGAGGGTATTTCTTTTTCACAATAATCTTAAGAGCATTCCCAAATGTCCTTTCTGAGGTTCCACAGAAACAGTGATTTCAAACTGATCAATCCAAAGAATGATGTAACTCTTTGAGATGAATACACACATCACAAAGCAGTTGCTCTGAAAGCTTCTTTCCAGTTTTCATCAGAAGACGTTTCCTTTCTCATGATAAGCCTCTGGGAGCCACTTAATAGCCCTTCACAGATTCCTCAAAGACAGAGTTTCCATACTGGGAAAGGTAGTGTAAGCTGTAACTCTCTGAAATGAATGGGCACGTCAGAGAGCAGTTTCCTGGAATGCTTCTTTCTGGGTTTAATTTCCGAATATTTCACTTTTTGCCATAGTCTTCAATGCACTGCAAGATATCACTTTTTCAATTTTACAGGAACAGTGTTCAATCACTGCCTTATGAGAAAAGAGGTAAAAGTCCCTGAGTGGAATGCACATATCACATAGCATTTTCTCAGGAAGCTTCCCTCCAGTTTTTATCTGAAGATATCTCCTATTACCCCACCAGCCTGAATGTGCTCTCGAATGTCCATTCACTAATCCGTCCATGGCGCAGTTTCAAAACTGCATAATGAAATGATAGTTTTATCTATGTGAGTGGAATACACCTATCTATCCCAAAGCAGTTTCACAGAAAGCTTCTTTCCAGTTTTTGTCTGAGGACATTTCCTTTTTCACCATAGACATCCGTATACTCCTGAATGACCTCTGGTAGTGTATTCTCCAAATGGGATTCTGCAAACGTCTATGACAAGAAAAGTATAACTCAATGAGTAGAATGCACACATCACAAAGCAGCTCCTCAGAAATCTCTGCATTTTCTATCTGAAGATATCTCCGTTTTCACGGTAAGCCTCCAACCATTCCCGAGTATCACTTCACAGTCTAAACTAAAACGTTGTTAGAATACTGCTCAATGAAAACAGAAGTTTAACTGTGTAAGTGGATCTCACTTGACCTAGAGCGTTTCACAGAAAGTTGCCTTCTGGTTTTTATCGGAGGGTATTTCTTTTTCAGCATATTCTTAAGATTGTTCCCAAATGTCCTTCTTCAGGTTCCACAGAAGCAGTGATTTCAAAGTGCTCAATCCAAAGAATGATTTAACTCTATGAGATGAATACACACATCACAAAGAAGTTGCTCCAAAAGCTTCTCTCCTGTTTTCATCGGAAGAGGTTTCCTTTCTCACACAAACCTACGGGTGACACTAAATATCCCTTCACTGATCCCTCAAAGACGAAATTTTCAAGCTGGCAATGTAGGGTAAGCTTTAACTCTCTGAAATGAATGCACATGTCAGAGGGCAACTTCTCAGAACCCTTCTTTCTGGTTTATATTTCAGGATATTTCACTTTTCATCATAGTCTTCCATGCGCTGCAAAATAACACGTTTTCTGTTTTACAGGAACAGAGTGCAAACACTGCCTTATGAGAAACTAGCTATAACTCCCCGAGTGAAAGGCACACATCACAAAGCCATTTCTCAGAAAGCTTCTTTCCAGTTTTTATCTGAAGCTATCTCCTATTTCCCCTCAGGCCCGAATGTGCTCCCGAATGTTCCTTCGTCAATCCGTCCATGTCACAGTTTCAAAACTGCATAATAGAAAGGAAGTTTTGTCTATGTGAGAAGAATAGACATATCTATCACAAAGCAGTTTCACGGAAAGTATCTTTCCAGTTTTTGTCTGAGAATATTTCCCTTTTACCATAGCCATCCTATACTCCTGAAGAATGATTTGAAACTTTGAGATGAATACACACATCACAAAGTAGTTACTGCAAAAGCTTCTCCCCAGTTTCCATCTGAAGACGTTTCCTTTCTCACCAGAAGCCTCTGGGCACCACTTAATATCTCTTCACAGATTCCTCAAAGACAGAGTTTCCAAACTGGGCAACGTAGTGTAAGGTTTAACTCTCTTAAATGAATGCACAACTCAGAGAGCAGTTTCTTGAAACGCTTCTTTCTGAGTTTTGTTTCTGGATACTTCACTTTTCGCCATAGTCTTCAATGCACTGCAAAATATCACTTTTTAAAGTTTTACAAGAACAGTGTTCAAACACTGCCTTATGAGAGAAGAGATGTAACAACTTGAGTGGAATGCACATATCACAAAGCAGTTTCTCAGAAAGCTTCTCTACAGCTTTTATCTGAAGATATTCTCTATTATCCCACAGGCATAAATGTGCTCATGAATGTCCCTTCGCGAATCTGTCCTTGACGCAGTTTCAAGAAAGTGAAATAGAAAGAAGGTTTTATCTATCTGAGATGAGTACACATATCTATCACAAAGCAGTTGCAGGGAAAGCTTCTTTCCAGTTTTTGTCTGAGGATATTTGCTTTTCCACCATAGCCGTCCGTATACTGCCAAATGCCCTGGTAGCGTTTTCTCCAAATGGGTTTCCTCAATACTCTATGAGAAGCAAAGTATAACTCTGTGAGTGGAATACACATGTCACAAAGCAGCTCCTCGGAAATTTTCCCTCCTGTATCTATCTGAAGATATTTCTGTTTTCACCATAAGCCTCAAAGCGCTCCCGAGTATCCCTTAGCTGATTAAGTAAAACAGTGTTAGAATACTGCTCAATGAAAACAGAAGCTTAATTGTGCATGTGAACTTCAAGTGACTTAGAGCAGTTTCACAGAAAGTTTCCTTCTGGTATTTATCGGAGGGTACTTCTTTTTCTGCATATTCTTAAGAGCATTCCCAAATATCCTTTCTGAGCTTCCACAGAAACAGTGATTTCAAACTGCTCAACCGAAAGAATGATTTAACTCTATGAGATGGGTACACACATCACAAAGCAGTTTCTCTGAAAGCTTCTCTCCAGTTTTCTTCGGAAGATGTTTCCTTTCTAACACCAGCATCCAGGCGCCACTTAATATCCCCTCACAGATTCCTCAAAGACAGAATTTCCCAACTGGACAATGTAGTGTAAGTTTTAACTCTCTGAAATGAATGCACACGTCAGATAGCAGTTTCTTGGGAAGCTTCTTTCTGGGTTTTATTTCAGGATATTTCACTTTTCATCGTAGTCTTCAATGCACTGCAAAATATCACTTTTTCAGTTTTACAGGAACAATGTTCAAACACTGTCTTAGGAGAAAAGAGGTATAAATTCCTGAGTGGAATGCACACATCACAAAGCAGTTTCTCAGAAAGCTTCTCTCCACTTTATATCTGAAGATATTTTCGAATTTCCCACAGGTCTTAAAGTGCTCCCAAATGTCCCTTCGAGAATCCGACCATGACGCAGTTTCAAAACTGCATAATACATAGAAAGTTTTATCTATGTGAGATGAATAGACATATTTATCACAAAGCAGTTTCACAGAAAGCTTCTTTCCAGTTTTTGTCTGAGGATATTTTGTTTTCCACCATAGCCGTCCATATACTCCCAAATGCCCCAGTAGCGTTTTCTCCAAATGGGTTTCCTTAATCCTCTATGAGAAGCAAAGTATAACTCTGTGATGGAATGCACACGTCACAAAGCAGCTCTTCAGAAATCTTCTCTCCAGTATCTATCTGAAGATATTTCCGTTTTCACCATAAGCCTCAAAGCACTCCCAAGTATTGCTTAGCTCACTAACGTAGAACAGTGTGAGAATACTGCTCAGTGAAAACAGAATCTTAAATGTGCGAATGGAATTCATGTGACCTAGAATAGTTACACAGATAGTTTCTTTCTGGTTTTTATCGGAGGGTATTTCTTTTTCAACATATTCTTTTTCGCGTTCACAAATATCCTTATTAAGGTCCCAGAGAAACAGTGATTTCAAACTACTCAATCAAAAGAATGATTTATGTCTATGAGATGAATACACACATCACAAAGCAGTTGCTCCAAGATCTCCTCTCCAGTTTTCATCGGAAGACGTTTCCTTTCTCACCACAAGCCTCCGGGCGCCACTTAATATCCCTTCACAGATTCCTCAAAGACAGAGTTTCCCAACTGGACAATGTAGTGTAAGTTTTAACACTCTGAAATGAATGCACACGTCTGATAGCAGTTTCTTGGAACGCTTCGTTCTGGGTTTTATTTCAGGATATTTCACTTTTCATCGTAGTCTTCAATGCACTGCAAAATATCACTTTTTCAGTTTTACAGGAACAATGTTCAAACACTGTCTTAGGAGAAAAGAGGTATAAATTCCTGAGTGGAATGCACACATCACAAAGCAGTTTCTCAGAAAGCTTCTCTCCACTTTATATCTGAAGATATTTTCGAATTTCCCACAGGTCTTAAAGTGCTCCCGAATGTCCCTTCGAGAATCCGACCATGACGCAGTTTCAAAACTGCATAATACATAGAAAGTTTTATCTATGTGAGATGAATAGACATATTTATCACAAAGCAGTTTCACAGAAAGCTTCTTTCCAGTTTTTGTCTGAGGATATTTTGTTTTCCACCATAGCCATCCATATACTCCGGAATTTCCCCAGGTTGCATTTTATCCAAGCGGGATTCCCTAATCCTCTTTGAGAAGAAAAGTATAACTCTGTGATGGAATGCACACGTCACAAAGCAGCTCTTCAGAAATCTTCTCTCCAGTATCTATCTGAAGATATTTCCGTTTTCACCATAAGCCTCAAAGCACTCCCAAGTATTGCTTAGCTCACTAACGTAGAACAGTGTGAGAATACTGCTCAGTGAAAACAGAATCTTAAATGTGCGAATGGAATTCATGTGACCTAGAATAGTTACACAGATAGTTTCTTTCTGGTTTTTATCGGAGGGTATTTCTTTTTCAACATATTCTTTTTCGCGTTCACAAATATCCTTATTAAGGTCCCAGAGAAACAGAGATTTCAAACTACTCAATCAAAAGAATGATTTATGTCTATGAGATGAATACACACATCACAAAGCAGTTGCTCCAAGATCTCCTCTCCAGTTTTCATCGGAAGACGTTTCCTTTCTCACCACAAGCCTCCGGGCGCCACTTAATATCCCTTCACAGATTCCTCAAAGACCGAATTTCCAAACTAGGCAACGTAATGTAAGCTTTAGCCCTCTGAAATGAATGCACACTATAGAGGACAGTTTCTTGGAACGCTTCTTTCTGGGTTTTATTTCCGGATATTTCACTTTTCGCCATAGTCTTCAATGTGCGGCAAAATATCACTTTTTCAGTTTCTCCGGAAGAGGGTTCAAGCACTGCATTATGAGAAAAGAGGTATAGCTCCCTGAGTGGAATGCACACATCACAAAGCAGTTTCTCGGAAAGCTTCTCTCCAGTTTTTATCTGAAGATATCTCTTATTTTCACCCAGGCCTGAATGTACTCCCTAATGTCCCTTTGTGAATCCATCCATGATGCAGTTTCAATACTGTGTAATAGAAAGAATTTTTATCTGTCTGAGTGGAATACACATATCTTTCACAAAGCAGTTTCACAGAAATCTTCTTTCCAGTTTTTGTCTGAGGATATTTCTTTTTTCACTGTAGCCGTCCATATACTCTCTAATGTTCCCTGGTAGTGTTTTCTCCAAGCGGGGTTCTCCAATCCCCTATGAGAAAAAAAGTAAAAGTCTGTAAGTGGAATGAACACGTCACAAAGCAACTCCTTGGAAATCTTCTGTCCAGTATCTATCTGAAGATATTTCCGTTTTCACCGTAAGCCTCAAAGCGATCCTGAGTATCCCTTACCCTACTAACCTAAAACAGTGTTAGAATACTGCTCAATGAATACAGAAGCTTAACTGTGCGAGTGGATTTCATGTGACCTAGAGCAGTTTCACAGAAAGAGTCCTTGTGGTTTTCATGGGAGGGTATTTCTTTTTCAGCGTATTCTTAAGAGTGGTCGCAAATGTCCTTTCTCAGGTGCAACAGAAACAGTGATTTCAAACTGTGCAATCCAAAGAATGATTTAACTCTATGAGATGAATACACATATCACAAAATAGTTGCTCGGAAAACTTCTCTCCAGTTTTCCTCGGAAGACGTTCCCTTTCTCACCACAAGCCTCTGGGCACCACTTAATATCCCCTCACAGATTCCTCAAGACAGAGTTTCGAAAGTGGGAAACGTAGTGTAAGCTTTAACTCTGAAATGAATGCACACAGTTTGAGAGCTGTTTCTCTGAGCGCTTCTTTCTGGGTTTTATTTCAAGATATTTCACTTTTCGTCATAGTCATCAATGTGCTGCAAAATATCACTTTCCAGTTTTACAGGAACAGTGTTCAAACACTGCCTGATGAGAAGAGTCATATAACTCCCTGAGTGGAATGCACACATCACAAAGTAGTTTCTCAGAAAGCTTCTCTTCGGTTTTATCTTAAGATATTTTCTATTTCCCCTCAGGCCTGAAAGTGCTCCTGAAAGTCCTTTCGCAAATCTGTCCATGATGCAGTTTCAAAACTGTGTAATAGAAAAAAAGTTTTGTCTATGTGAGATGAATAGACATATCTATCACAAAACGGTTTCACAGAAAGCATCTTTCCAGTTTTTGTCTGAGAATATTTCCTTTTTCACCATAGCCATCCATTTACCCCCAAATGTCCCGTGTTATAACTTTCTCCAAAAGGAATTCTCCAAATCTCTATGAGAAGTAGTTTAACTCTGTGGGTGGAATGCACACATCACAAACCAGCTCCTGAGAAATCTTCTTTCCAGTGTCTATCTGAACATATTTCCGTTTTCACGGTATGCCTTAAAGCACTCCCGAATTTCACTTCGCTGGCTACACAGAAACAGTGTTAGAATACTGCTCAATGAAAACAGAAGCTTAACTGTACGAGTGGAATTCACATGACCTAGAGCAGTTTCACTACAAGTTTCCTTCTGGTTTTTATTGGAGGGCATTTCTTTTTCAGCATATTCTTAAGAGTGTTCCCAAATATCCTTTCTCAAGTTCCACAGAAACAGTGATTTCAAACTGCTCAATCCCAAGAATGATTTAACACTGTGAGATGAATACACACATCTGAAAGCAGGTGCTCCGAAATCTTATCTCCAGTTTTCATTGGAAGACGCTTCCTTTCTCACCACAAGCCTCTGGGTGCCACTTAATATCCCTTCACAGATTCCCCAAAGACAGAATTTTCAAACTGGTCAACATAGTGTAAGCCTTAACGGTCTGAAATGAATGCACACCTCAGAGAACAGTTTCTTGGGAAGCTTCTTGCTGGGTTTTATTTTCATATTTCACTTTTCACCAGAGTCTTCAATACACTGCAAAATATCACTTTTTCAGTTTTACAGGAACAGTGTTCAAACACTGCCTTAGGAGAAAAGAGGTATAACTCCCTCAATGGAATGCACATATCACAAAGCAGTTTGTCAGACAGCTTCTCTCCAGTTTTTATCAGAAGATACCTCAGATCTCTGCACAAGCCTGAATGTGCTCCTGAATATCCCTTCATGAATCCATCCATGACGCAGTTACTAAACTGCGTAATAGAAAGTTTTAGCTATGAGAGATGAATACACATATCTATCAGAAAGCAGTTTCACAGAAAGCTTCTTTCCAGTTTTTTTCTGAGGAAGTTTACTTTTTCAGCATAGCCATCCATATACTCCCGAATATCCCCTGGCAAGAATTTTTCCAAGCGGGATTCCCCAATCCTCTACGAGAAGTAAAGTATAATTCTGTGAGTGGAATGCACACGTCAAAAAAGGATGTCCTCGGAAATCTTCTCTCCATGTTCTATCTGAAGATATTTCCGTTTTCACTGTAAGCCTCAAAGTGTTCCCGAGTATCCCTTAGCTGACTAAACAAAAACATGTTAGAATACTGTTCAACGAAAACAGAAGCTTAACTGTGCGAATGGACTTCACATGACCTTGGGCAGTTTCACAGAAAGTTTCCTTCTGGTTTTTATCAGAGGGCATATCTTTTTCAGCATATTCTTAACAGCGTTCCCAAATGTCCTTTCTCAGGTTCCACAGATAAAGTGATTTCAAACTGCTCAATTCAAAGAATGATTTAACTCTATGAGATGAATGCACGCATCACAAAGCAGTTGCTCCGAAAGCTTCTTTCCAGTTTTCATCGGAAGACGATTCCTTTCTCACCACAAGCCTCTGGGCGCCACTAAATATCCCTTCACAGATTCCTCAAAGACAGAGTTTCCAAACTGGACAACATAGTGTAAGCTTTAACTCTCTGAAATGAATGCACATGTCAGAGAGCAGTTTTTTGGAATGCTTCTTTCTGGGTTTTATTTCCGGATATTTCACTTTTCGCCATAGTGTTCAATGTGCTGCAAAATATCACTTTTAAAATCTTACAGATTCAGTGTTCAAACACTGTCTTATGAGAAAACAGGTATAACTCCCTGAGTGGTGTGCACACATCACAAAGCAGTTTCTCAGAAAATTTCTCTTTAGTTTTTATCTGAAGATATCTCCTATTACACTACAGTCCTGAATGTGCTCCCAAATGTCCCTTCACGAATCCGTCCATGACGCAGTTTCAATACTGCGTAATGGAAAGAAAGTTTTATCTATGTGAGATGAATAGACATATCTATCACAAAGCAGTTTCACAGAGAGCTTCTTTCCAATTTTGGTCTAAGGATATTCTTTTTTCACCATAGCTGTCCATATACTCCTGAATGTCCCCTGGTAGCGTTTCCTCCAAGTGGGATTCCCCAATCCTCTATGAGAAGAAAAGAATAACTCTGAGTCGAATGCACACATCACAAAGCAGCTTCTCAGAAATCTTCTCTCCAGTTTCTATCTGAAGATATTTCCATTTTCACCATAAGCCTCCAACCACTCCCGAGTATCACTTTGCATACAAAACAAAAACAGTGTTAAAATACTGCTCAATGAAAACAGAAGCTTAACTGTGTGAATGAACTTCACGTGACCTGGAGCAGTTTCACAGAATGTTGCCTTCTGGTTTTTATCGGAGGGTATTTCTTTTTCTGCATATTCTTAAGAGCGTTCCCAAATGTCTTTTCTCAAGTTACACAGAAACAGTGATTTCAAACTGCTCAATCCGAAGAATGATTTAACTCTATGAGATGAATACACACATCACAAAGCAGTTGCTCCGAAAGCTTCTCTCCAGTTTTTGTCTGAAGATTTCTCCTATTTCCACACAGCCCTCTATGAGCTCCCGAATGTCCCTTCACGAATCCATCCTTGACACAGTTTCAAAACTGTTTAATGGAAAGAGTTTTATTGATGTGAGATGAATAAACATATATATCACAAAGCAGTTTCATCTAAAGTTTCCTTGCAGTTTTTGTCTGAGGATATTTCCTTTTCCACCATAGCCGTCCATATACTCTGAATGTCCCCTGGTAGTTTTTTCTCTGAATGGGATTCCCCAATAGTCTATGAGAAGAAAAGTATAACTTTGAATGGAATGCATACATCACAAAGCAGTGCCTCGGAAATCTTCCCTCCACTGTCTATCTGAATATATTTCCGTTTTCACCGCAAGCCTCAAAGCATTCCTGAGTATCCCTTACCTGACTAACCTAAACCAGTGTTAGAATACTGCTCAATGAAAACAGAAGCTTTAGTGTGTGAGTGGAATTCACGTGACCTAGAGCAGTTTCACAAAAGTTTCCTTCTGATTTTTATCAGATGGTATTTTATTTTCAGCATATTAAGAGCGGTTCCAAATGCACTTTCTCAAATTCCATTGAAAGAGTGATTTGAAACTGCTCAATCCAAAGAATAATTTAACTCTATGACAGGAATACACACATCACAAGGATATTGCTCCAAAACCTTCTCTCCAGTTTTCATCGGAAGATGTTTCTTTTCTCACCACAAGCCTCCGGGTGCCACATAATATTCCTTCACAGACTCCTCAAAGACAGAGTTTCCAAACTGGTAAACGTAGTGTAAGCTTTACCTCTCTGAAATGAATGAGCACGTAAGAGTACAGTTTCTTGGCACGCTTCTTTCTGGGTTATACTTCAGGACATTTCACTTTTTGCTGTAGTCTTCAATGTGCTGCAAGATATCACTTTTTCAGTTTTACAGGAATAGTGTTCAAACACAGCCTTATGAGAAAAGAGTTATAACTCACTGAGGGGAATGTACACATTCCAAAGCAGTTTCTCAGAAAGCTTATCTCCAGTTTTTTTCTGAAGATATTTACTATTTCCCCAGAGGCCTGAATATGCCACCGAATGTCCCTTCATTAATCCATCCATGATGCAATTTCAAAACTGCGTAATAATAAAACAATTATCTATAGGATATTAATAGACATATCTATCACAAAGCATTTTCACAAAAGTTTCTTTCCAGTTTTTATCTAAGGATATTTCCTTTTTCACCATAGCCGTCCATATACTCCTGATTGTCCCTGGTAGCATTTTCTCCAAACGGGATTCCCCAATCCTCTGTGAGAAGAAAATAATAAATCTGTGAGTGGAATTCACATGTCACAAGGTAGGTCCTCAGAAATCTTCCTTCCAGTGTCTTTCTGAAGATATTTCCGTTTTCACCATAAGCCTGAAAGCACTCCCGAGTATCCCTTAGCTGACTAACATAAAACAGCCTGAGAATAATGCTCAATGAAAACAGAAGAATAACTGTGTGAGTGGAATTCACGTTACCTGGAGAAATTTCACAGAAAGTTTCCTTCTGGTTTTTATCGGAGGGTATTTCTTTTTCAGCATATTCTTAAGAGCATTCCCAAATGTCCTTTCTCAGGGTCCAGAGAAACAGTATTTTGAAACTGCTCAATCCAAAGAATGATTTAACTCTATGAGAAAGAGTTATTTAACTCACATGAGAAAGAAATTGCTCCGAAAACTTCTCTCCAGTTTTCATCAGAATACGCCTACTTTTTCACCACAAGCCTCCTGGCGCCACTTAATATCCCTTCATGGATTCCTAAAAGACAGAGTTTCCAAATTGGGAAATGTAGTGTTAGCTTTAACGCTCTGAAAGGAATGCACACGTCAGAAAGCAGTTTCTTGAAATGCTTCTTTCCAGGTTTTATTTCAAGATATTTCACTTTTCACCGTAGCTTTCAAAACGCTGCAAAATATAACATTTTCAGTTTTATAGGAATAGTGTTCAAACATTGCTTTATGAGAAAAGAGGTATAACTCGCTGACTGGAATGCAAACATCACAATTCAGTTTCTCAGAAAGCTTCTCTCCACTTTTTATCTGATGGTATTACATATTTCCCCAGAGGCCTGAATGTGCTCCAAATGTCCCATCGTGAATGCGTCCATGAGGCAGTTTCAAAACTGCATAATAGAAAGAAAGTTTTATCTATGTTAGATGAAGAGGCATATCTATCAAAAGCAGTTTCATAGAAAGCTTCTTTCCAGTTTTTGTCTTAGGATATTTCCTTTTACACCATAGCCGTCCATATACTCCAGAATGTCCCCTGGTAGCTTTTTTCCTAACGGGATTTCTCAATCTTCTATGAGAAGAAAAGTAAAACTCTGTGAGTGGAATGCACACGTCACAAAACAGCTCCTTGCAAATCTTCTCTTCAGTATCTATCTGAAGATATTTCCGTTTTCACAGTAAGTCTCAAAGTGCTCCCAAGTATCCCTTAGCTGACTAACTAAAACAGTGTTAGAATACTGCTCAATGTAAACAGAAGCTTAACTGTGCGAGTGGACTTCACGTGACCTAGTGCAGTTTCACAGAAAGTTTCCTTCTGGTTTTTATCAGAGGGTATTTCTTTTTCAGCATATTTTTAAGAGCGTTCCCAAATGTCCTTTCTCAGGTTCCACAGCAACAATGATTTTTAAACTGCTACATCCAAAGATTGATTTAACTCTATGAGGTGAATACACACATCACAAAGCAGTTGCTCCAAACGATTCTCTCCAGTTTTCTTCGGAGGACGTTTCCTTTCTCACCAAAAGCCTCTGGGTGCCACTTAATATCCCTTCAGAGGTTCCTCAAAGACAGGGTTTCCAACTGGACAAGGTAGTGTTAGCTTTAAATCTCTGAAATGAATGCATACGTCTGAGAGCAGTTTCTTCTAATGCTTCTTTCTGGGTGTTATTTCAGGATATTTCACTTTTTGCCATAGTCTTCATTACGCTGCAAAATATCACTTTTTCTGTTTTACAGGAACAGTGTTCAAACACTGCCTTATGGGAAAAGGGGTATAACTGCCTGGGTGGAAAGCACACATCACAAAGTGGTTTCTCAGAAAGCTTCTCTCCATTTTTTATCTGAAGATATGTCCTATTTCTTTCCAGATTTTGTCTGAAGGTATTCCCTTTTCCACCATAGCCCTCTATGTACTCCCAAATGTCTTCTGGAAGTTTTTTCTCCAAACGGGATTCCCCAATCCGCTCTCAGAAGAAAAGTATAACTCTGTGAGTGGAATGTACACGTCGCAATGCAGCTCTTCAGAAATCTTCTCTCCAGTTTCTATATGAAGATATTTCCATTTTCACCATAAGCCTCAAAGTGCTCTCGAGTAGTCCTTAGCTGACTAACCTAAAACAGTGTTAGAATACGGCTCAATGAAAACAGAAGCTTAACTGGGCAAGTGGACTTCACGTGACCTAGAGCAGTTTCACAGAAAGTTTCCTTCTGGTTCTTATGTGAGGGTATTTCTTCTTCAGCATATTCTTAACTGCGTTCCCAAGTTTTCTTTCTCAGCTTCCACAGGAACAGTAATTTCAAGCTGCTCAATCCAAAGAATGATTAAACTCTATGAGATAAATACACACATCACAAAGCAGTTGCTCCAAAGCCTTCTCTCCAGTTTTCATCAGAAGACGTTTCCTTTCTCACCACAAGCTTCCGGGTGCCACTTAATATCCCTTCACAGACTCTTCAAAGACAGAGTTTCCAAACTGAGCAACATAGTGTAAGCTTTAACTCTCTGATATGAATGTACACGTTGAGAGCAGTTTATGGGAACGCTTCTTTCTGGGTTTTATTTCAGGACATTTCACTTTTCCCAATAGTCTTCAATACACTGCAAAATATCACTTTTTCAGTTTTACAGGAACTGTGTTCAAACACGGTTTTATGAAAAAAGAGGTAAAACACCCTATGTGGAATGCACACATCACAAAGCAGTTTCTCAGAAAGCTTCTCTCCAGTTTTTATCTGAAGATATGTCCTATTTCCCCACTGGCCTGAATGTGCTCCAGAATGTCCCTTCGCAAAACCGTCCATGATACCATTTCAAAACTGCGTATTAGAAAGAAAAGTTTATCTATGTGACATGAAGAGACGTATCAATCCAAAGCAGTTTCACAGAAAGCTTCTTTCCAGTTTTTGTCTGAGTATATTTCCTTTTTCACCAGAGCCATCCATATACTCCCGAATGTCCCCTGGTAGCGTTTTCTCCAAGTGGGATTCCCCAACCGTCTATGAGAAGAAAGGTATAACTCTGTGATTGGAATGCGTACGTCACAAAGCAGCTCCTCAGAAATCTTCTCTCCAGTTTCTCTCTGAAGATATTTCCGTTTTCACTGTAAGCCTCCAACCACTCCTGAGTATCACTTTGCAGACTAAACAAAAACAGTGTTACAATACTGCTCAATGAAAACAGAAGCTAAACCCTGTGAGTGGACTTCACGTGAGCTAGAGCAGTTTCCCAGAAAAATTCCTTCTGGTTTTTACTGGAGGGCATTTCTTTTTCAGCATATTCTTAAGAGCATTCCCAAATATCCTTTCTCAAGTTCCACAGAAACAGTGATTTCAAACTGCTCAATCTGAAGAATGATTTAACTCTATGAGATGAATACACACATCACAAAGCAGTTGCTCCGAAAGCTTCTCTTCAGTTATCATCGGAAGACATTTCCTTACTCACCACAAACCTCCAGGTGCCACTAAATATCCCTTCACAGATTGCTCAAAGACAGAGGTTCCAAACTGGGCAACGTAGTGTAAGCTTTCACTCTCTGAAATGAATGCACACGTCAGAGAGCAGTTTCTGGGAATGCTTCTTTCTGGGTTTTATTTCAGGGTATTTCACTTTTCGCCATAGTCTGCAATGTACTGCAAAATATCACTTTTTCAGTTTTACAGAAACAGTGTTTACACACTGCCTCATGAAAAAAGAGGTATAACTCCCTGAGTAGAATGCACATATCATGCATCAGTTTCTCAGAAAGCTTCTCTCCAGTTTTTATCTCAAGATATTTCCTCTTTCCCCACAGGCCTGAATATGCTCCCGAATGTCTCTTCATGAACCCGTCACGAATCCGCCCATGATGCAGTTTTAAAACTGCATAATAGAAAGAAAGTTTTATCTATGTGAGAGAAACAGACATATCTATCACAAAGCAGTTTCACAGAAATCTTCTTTCCAGTTTTGTCTGAGAGTTTTTCCTTTTTCACCATAGCCATCCATATACTCAGGAATGTCCCCTGGTAGCGTTTTCTCCAAACGAGATTCCCTAATCCTCTATGTGAAGAAAAGTATAACTCTGTGAGTGGAATACACTCGTCACAAAGCAGCTCCACAGAAATCTTCTCTCTCGTATGTATCTGAAGATATTTCCGTTTTCACCATAAGCCTCAAAGCGCTTCCAACTATCTCTTAGCTGTCTAAGTTAAAACAGTGTTATAATACTGCTCAATAAAAACAGAAGCTTAACTGTGCGGGTGGACTTCACATTACCTAGTGGAGTTTCACAGAAAGTTTCCTTCTGGCTTTTATCAGAGGGTATATCTTTTTCAGCATATTCTTAAGAGTGTTCCCAAATGTCCTTTCTGAGGTTTCACAGAAACAGTGATTTCAAACTGCTCAATCAAAAAAATGATTTAACTCTATGAGATGAATACACACATCACATAGTAGTTGCTCCGAAAGCTTCTCTCCAGTTTTCATCTGAAGACGTTTCCTTTCTCACCACAAGCCTCTGGGCGCCACTTAATATTCCTTCACAGATTCCTCAAAGACAGATTTTCCAAACTGATCAATGTAGTGTAAGCTTTAACACTCTGAAATGAATGCCCACGTCAGAGAGCAGTTTCTTGAAATACTTATTCGGATTTTATTTCAGGATATTTAACATTTCACCATAGTCTTCAATGAGGTGCAAAATATCACTTTTTCAGTTGTACATGAACAGGATTCAAACACTGCCTTATGAGAAAAGAAGTATAACTCCCTGAGTGAAATGCTCACATCACAATGTAGTTTCTCAGAAAATTTCTCTCCGGTTATTATCTGAAGATATTTCCTACTTCCGCAGAGGCCTTAATGTGCTCCTGAATGTCCCTTCGAGAATCCGTCCATGACGCAGTTTCTAAACTGCCTAATAGAATGAAAGTTTTATCTATATGAGTGGAATACAGCTTTTTATCCCAAAACAGTTTCACAGAAAGCTTCTTTCCAGCTTTTGTCCGAGGATATTTCCTTTTTCACCATAGTTATCCATATACTCCCTAATGTCTCCAGGGAGCTTTTCCTTCAAACAGGATTACCCAACCGTCTATGAGAATAAAAGTATAACTCTGTGAGTGGAATGCACATGTCACAAGGCAGCTCCTTCGAATTCTACTCCCCAGTATCTATCTGAAGATATTTCCGTTGTCACCATAAGCCTCAAACTACTCCCGAGTATCCCTTAGCTGACTAACCTAAAGCATTGTTAGAATATTGCTCAATGGGTTGCAAAGATTTTTTCCCATTCTGTAGGTTGCCTGTTCACTCTGATGGTAGTTTCTTTAGCTGTGCAAAAGCTCTTTAGTTTAATTAGATCCCATGTGTCGATTTTTGCTTTTGCTGCCGTTGCTTTTGGTGTTTTAGACATGAAGTCCTTGCCCATGCCTATGTCCTGAATGGTACTACCTAGATTTTCTTCTAGGGTTTTTATGGTATTAGGTCTAACATTTAAGTCTCTAATCCATCTTGAATTAATCTTCATATAAGGGGTAAGGAAAGGATCCAGTTCAGCTTTCTACTTATGGCTAGCCAATTTTCCCAGCACCATTTATTAAATAGGGAATCCTTTCCCCATTTCTTGTTTCTCTCAGGTTTGTCAAAGATCAGATGGCTGTAGATGTGTGGTATTATTTCTGAGGACTCTGTTCTGTTCCATTGGTCTATATCTCTGTTGTGGTACCAGTACCATGCTGTTTTGGTTACTGTAGCCTTGTAGTATAGTTTGAAGTCAGGTAGCGTGACGCCTCCAGCTTTGTCCTTTTGACTTAGGATTGTCTTGGCAATGCGGGCTCTTTTTTGGTTCCATATGAACTTTAAAGCCGTTTTTTCCAATTCTGTGAAGAAAGTCATTGGTAGCTTGATGGGGATGGCATTGAATCTATAAATCACCTTGGGCAGTATGGCCATTTTCACGATATTGATTCTTCCTATCCATGAGCATGGTATGTTCTTCCATTTGTTTGTGTCCTCTTTGATTTCACTGAGCAGTGGTTTGTAGTTCTCCTTGAAGAGGTCCTTTACATCCCTTGTAAGCTGGATTCCTAGGTATTTTATTCTCTTTGAAGCAATTGTGAATGGAAGTTCATTCCTGATTTGGCTCTCTGCTTGTCTGTTACTGGTGTATAAGAATGCTTGTGATTTTTGCACATTAATTTTGTATCCTGAGACTTTGCTGAAGTTGCTTATCAGCTTAAGGAGATTTTGGGCTGAGACGATGGGGTTTTCTAAATATACAATCGTGTCATCTGCAAACAGGGACAATTTGACTTCTTCTTTTCCTAACTGGATACCCTTGATTTCTTTCTCTTGCCTGATTGCCCTAGCCAGAACTTCCAACACTATGTTGAATAGGAGTGGTGAGAGAGGGCATCCCTGTCTTGTGCCAGTTTTCAAAGGGAATTTTTCCAGTTTTTGCCCATTCAGTATGATATTAGCTGTGGGTTTGTCATAAATAGCTCTTATTATTTTGAGGTACGTTCCATCAATACCAAATTTATTGAGCGTTTTTAGCATAAAGGGCTGTTGAATTTTGTCAAAAGCCTTTTCTGCATCTATTGAGATAATTATGTGGTTCTTGTCTTTGGTTCTGTTTATATGCTGGATTACGTTTATTGATTTGCGAATGTTGAACCAGCCTTGCATCCCAGGGATAAAGCCCACTTGATCATGGTGGATAAGCTTTTTGATGTGCTGCTGAATCCGGTTTGCCAGTATTTTATTGAGGATTTTTGCATCGATGTTCATCAGGGATATTGGTCTAAAATTCTCTTTTTTTTGTTGTGTCTCTGCCAGGCTTTGGTATCAGGATCTGACAAAGGGCTAATATCCAGAATCTACCAAGAACTCAAACAAATATACAAGAAAAAAACAAACAACCCCATCAAAAAGTGGGGAAAGGATATGAACAGACATTTCTCAAAAGAAGACATCCATACAGCCAACAGACACATGAAAAAATGCTCATCATCACTCGCCATCAGAGAAATGCAAATCAAAACTACAATGAGATACCATCTCACACCAGTTAGAATGGCAATCATTAAGAAGTCAGGAAACAACAGGTGTTGGAGAGGATGTGGAGAAATAGGAACACTTTTACACTGTTGGTGGGATTGTAAACTAGTTCAACCATTATGGAAAACAGTATGGCGATTCCTCAAGGATCTTGGGGAGTTATACATGATATAAACGTCATGTACATGTACCCTAGAACTTAAAGTATAATAAAAATAAAAAAAAAAATAAAAATAAAAAAAAAAAAAAAAAAAAAAAAAAAAAAAAAAAAAAAAAAAAAAAAGGACACCAAAGAGCATGAGGCTAGTGGGGGACATAGGCTGATAAAAAAAAAAAAAAAAAAAAAAAAAAAAAAAAAAAAAAAAAAATATTGCTCAATGGAAACAGAACCTTAACTCTACGAAGTGAATTCATGTCACCTAGAACAGTTTTCCAGAAAGTTTTCTTCTGGTTTTTATCGGAGTGTATTTCTTTTTTTTTTTTTTTTTTTTTTAATTATACTTTAAGTTCTAGGGTACATGTGCATGACTTTTATATCATGTATAACTCTCCAATGCAATCCCTCCTCCTCCCCCCTCCCCATGATAGGCCCCAGTGTGTGATGTTCCCCTTCCCGAGTCCAAGTGATCTCATTGTTCAGTTCCCACCTATGAGTGAGAACATGCGGTGTTTGGTTTTCTCTTCTTGTGATAGTTTGCTAAGAATGATGGATTCCAGCTGCATCCATGTCCCTACAAAGGACGCAAACTCATCCTTTTTTATGGCTGCATAGTATTCCATGGTGTATATGTGCCACATTTTCTTAATCCAGTCTGTCACAGATGGACATTTGGGTTGATTCCAAGTCTTTGCTATTGTGAATAGTGCCGCAATAAACATACGTGTGCATGTGTCTTTGTAGTAGAGTAATTTATAATCCTTTGGGTATATACCCAGTAGTGGGATGGCTGGGTCATATGGTACATCTAGTTCTAGATCCTTGAGGAATCGCCATACTGTTTTCCATAATGGTTGAACTAGTTTACAATCCCACCAACAGTGTAAAAGTGTTCCTATTTCTCCACATCCTCTCCAACACCTGTTGTTCCTGACTTCTTAATGATTGCCATTCTGACTGGTGTGAGATGGTATCTCATTGTGGTTTTGATTTGCATTTCTCTGATGGCGAGTGATGATGAGCATTTTTTCATGTGTCTGTTGGCTGTATGGATGTCTTCTTTTGAGAAATGTCTGTTCATATCCTTTGCCCACTTTTGATGGGGTTGTTTGTTTTTTTTTTTTCTTGTATATTTGTTTGAGTTCTTTGTAGATTCTGGATATTAGCCCTTTGTCAGATGAGTAGGTTGCAAAAATTTTCTCCCATTCTGTAGGTTGCCTGTTCACTCTGATGGTAGTTTCTTTTGCTGTGCAAAAGCTCTTTAGTTTAATTAGATCCCATGTGTCAATTTTTGCTTTTGCTGCCGTTGCTTTTGGTGTTTTAGACATGAAGTCCTTGCCCATGCCTATGTCCTGAATGGTACTACCTAGATTTTCTTCTAGGGTTTTTATGGTATTAGGTCTAACATTTAAGTCTCTGATCAATCTTGAATTAATTTTCGTACTTTTTCAGCATATTCTTAAGAGTGTTCACAGATGTTCTTTCTCGGGTTTCACAAATACAGTGATTTCAAACTCCTCAATCCAAAGAATGATTTAACTCTATGGGATGAATACACATATCAGAAAGCAATTGCTCTGAAAGCTTTTCTCCAGTTTTCATTGGAAGATGTTTTCTTTCTCAACAAAGGCCTCTGGGCGCCACTTAATATCCCTTCACAGATTCCTCAAAGACAGAGTTTCCAAACTGGGCAACATAGTGTAAACTTTAACTCTCTGAAATGAATGCCTAGGTCAGAGAGCAGTTTCTTGGAAAGCTTCTTTCTGGGTTTTATTTCAGGATATTAACGTTTCACCATAGTCTTCAATGCACTGCAAAATATCACTTTTTCAGTTTTACAGGAACAGGGTTCAAACTCTGCCTTATGAGAAAAGAAGTATAACTCCCTGAGTGAAATGCTGACATCACAATGCAGTTTCTCAGAGGGCTTCTCTCCAGTTTTTATCTGAAGATATTTCCTACTTCCGCACAGGCCTGAATGTGCTCCCGAATGTCCCTTCGAGAATCCTTCCATGATGCAGTTTCAAAACTGCGTAATAGAAACAGTGTTTTATCTATTTGAGATGAATAGGCATATCTATCCTAAAGCAGTTTCACAGAAAGCTTGTTTCCAGTTTTTGTCTGAGGATATTTCCTTTTTCACAATAGCAGTTCATGTAATCAGAATGTCCCCAGGTAACGTTTCTCCAAACAGGATTCCCAATCCTCTATGAAAAGAAATGTATAACTCTGTGGGTGGAATGCACACTTCACAAAGTACCTCCTCGGAAATCTTCTCTCCAGTATCTATCTGAAGATATTTCTGCTTTCACCATAAGCCTCAAAGCGCTCCCAAGTATACCTTAGCTGACTAACCTAAAACAGTGTTAAAAACAGAAGCTTAACTCTGCGAGGTGAAGTCATGTGGCATAGAACAGTTTCAAAGAAAGTTTCCTTCTGTTTTTTATCAGAGGGTATTTCTTTTTCAGCATATTCTTAAGACCATTCCCAAAAGTCCTTTTTCAGGTTCCACAGAAACAGTGATTTCAAACGGCTCAATCCAAAGAAGGATTTAATTCTATGGGATGAATACACACATCAGAAAGCAGTTGCTCAGAAAGCTTCTCTCCAGTTTTCATTAGAAGGTGTTTCCTTTCTCACCACAAGCCTCCGGGCATCACTTAATATCCTTCATACATTCCCCAAAGACAATTTCCCAACTGGGCAACGTAGTGTAAGCTTTAACTCTCTGAAATGAATGCACACATCAGAGAGCAGTTTCTGGGAATGCTTCTTTCTGGGTTTTATTTCAGGGTATTTCACTTTTCGCCATAGTGTTGATGCACTGCAAAATATCACTTTTTCAGTTTTATAGGAACAGTGTTCAAACAATGTCTTATGAGAAAGATGTAAGACTCCCTGAGTGGAATGCACACATCACAAAGACGTTTCTCAGAAAACTTATCTCCACTTTTTATCTGAAGATATCTCCTATTTCCCCTCAAGCCTGTATGTGCTCCTGAATGTCCTTTCGTGAATCCTTCCATGACGTCTTTTCAAAAGTGCATAATACAAACAATGTTTTATCTATGTGAGATGAATACACATATCTATCACAAAGTAGTTGCACAGAAAAGTTCTTTCCAGTTTTCGTCTGAGGTTATTTCCTTTTTCACCTTATCTGTTCATACAATCCAGAATGTCCCCTGGTAGCTTTTCCTTCAAACGGAATTCCCTAAACCTCTATGACAAGGAAAGTATAACTCTGTGAGTGGAATGCACACGTCACACAGCAGCTCCTCGGATATCTTCTCTCCAGTATCTACCTGAAGATATTTCTGTTTTCACCATTAGCCTCAATGCGCTCCTGAGTATCCCTTAGCTGACTAATCTAAAACAGTGTTAGAATAGTGGTGAATTCAAACAGAAGCTTAACTTTGCGACTGGACTTCAGGTGACCTAGAGCAGTTTCACAGAAGGTTTCCTTCTGCTTTTAATCGAAGGGTATTAATTTTTAAGCATATTCTTAAGAGTGTTCCCAAATGTCCTTTCTCAGGTTCCACAGAAACAATGACTTCAAACCGCTCAACCCAAAGAATGATTTAACTATATGAGATGAATACACACATCACAAAGCACTTGCTCCGAAAACTTCTCTCCAGTTTCCATTGGAAAACTTTTCCTTTCTCACAACAAGACTTCAGACATCACTTAATATCCCTTCATAGATTCCTCAAAGACACTTTCCTAATTGGGCAACGTGGTGTAACCTTTAACTCTCTGAAATGAATGAACACGTCAGACAGCAGTTTCTTGGAATGCTTCTTTGTGGGTTTTATTTCAGGATATTTCACTTTTCGCCATAGTTTTCAATGAGCTGCAAAATATCACCTTTTCAGTTTTACAGGAACAGTGTTCAAACACTGCTTTATGAGAAAAGACGTATAACTCTCTGTGTGGAATGCACACATCGCAAAACAGTTTCTCAGAAAACTGCTCTCTAGTTTTTATCAGAAGATATTTCCTATTTCCCAAAAGGCGTGAATGTGCTCCCGAATGTTCCTTCACGAATCCGTCCATGACGCAGTTTAAAAATTGCATAATAGGGGCGGAGCAAGATGGCCGAATAGGAACAGCTCCAGTCTCCAACTCCCACCGCGAGTGACACAGAAGACTGGTGATTTCTGCATTTTCAACTGAAGTACTGGGGTGATCTCACTAGGGAGTGTCGGACAATCGGTGCTGGTCAGCTGCTGCAGCCTGATCAGCGAGAGCTGAAGCAGGGCGAGGCATCACCTCACCTGGAAGCACAAGGGGGAAGGAAATCCGTTTTCCTAGCCAGGAGAACTGAGACACACAACACCTGGAAAATCGGGTAACTCCCACCCCAATACTGTGCTTTAAGGAAACAGGCACACCAGGAGAATATATCCCACACCTGGCCGGGAGGGTCCCACGCCCAAGGAGCCTCCCTCACTGATAACTCAGCAGTCTGCGGCGATCTATCCGCAAGGCAGCAGCGAGGCTGGGGGAGGGGCGCCCGCCATTGCTGAGGCTTAAGTAGGTAAACAAAGGAGCTGGGAAGCTCGAACTGGGTGGAGCTCACAGCAGCTCAAGGAAGCCTGCCTGTCTCTGTAGACTCCACCTCTGGGCACAGCCCACAGCTGAAGCCCAATAGAGGAAGCAGCGGGGGCCGGTGCAGACGCGAATGACTCTGTCTGACAGCTTTGGGGAGAGCCGTGGATCTCCCAACGCGGAGGTTGAGATCCGAGAACGGACAGATTGCCTGCTCAGGTGGGTCCCTGACCCCTGAGTAGCCTAGCTGGAAGACATCCCCCACTAGGGGCAGTCTGACACCCCACACCTCACAGGGTGGAGTCACCCCTGAGAGGAAACTTCCAAAGGAAGAATCAGACAGGTACACTCGCTGTTCAGCAATATTCTATCTTTGGTAACCTCTGCTGCTGATACTCAGGCAAACAGGCTCTGGAGTGGACCTCAAGCAATCCCCAACAGACCAACAGACAGTCCTTCTGACTGTCAGACGGAAAACTATCAAACAGGAAGGACACCTATACCAAAACCCCATCAGTACGTCACCATCATCAAAGACCAGAGACAGATAAAACCACAAAGATGGGGAAGAAGCAGGGCAGAAAAGCTGGAAATTCAAAAAATAAGAGCGCATCTCCTCCTGCAAAGGAGCGCAGTCCATCGCCAACAACGGATCAAAGCTGGTCAGAGAATGACTTTGATGAGATGAGAGAAGAAGGCTTCAGTCCATCAAACTTCTCAGAGCTAAAGGAGGAATTATGTACCCAGCGCAAAGAAACTAAAAATCTTGAAAAAAAAGTGGAAGAATTGACAGCTAGACTAATTAATGCAGAGAAGATCATAAACGAAATGACAGAGATGAAAACCATGACACGAGAAATACGTGACAAATGCACAAGCTTCAGTAACCGACTCGATCAACTGGAAGAAAGAGTATCAGCGATTGAGGATCAAATGAATGAAATGAAGCGAGAAGAGAAACCAAAAGAAAAAAGAAGAAAAAGAAATGAACAAAGCCTGCAAGAAGTATGGGATATGTAAAAAGACCAAATCTACGTCTGATTGGGGTGCCTGAAAGTGAGGGGGAAAATGGAACCAAGTTGGAAAACACTCTTCAGGATATCATCCAGGAGAACTTCCCCAACCTAATAGGGCAGGCCAACATTCAAATTCAGGAAATACAGAGAACGCCACAAGATACTCCTCCAGAAGAGCAACTCCAAGACACATAATTGCCAGATTCACCAAAGTTGAAATGAAGGAAAAACCTTAAGGGCAGCCAGAGAGAAAGGTCGGGTTACCCACAAAGGGAAGCCCATCAGACTAACAGCAGATCTCTCAGCAGAAACTCTACAAGCCAGAAGAGAGTGGTGGCCAATATTCAACGTTCTTACGAAAAGAATTTTCAACCCAGAATTTCATATCCAGCCAAACTAAGTTTCATCAGTGAAGGAGAAATAAAATCCTTTACAGATAAGCAAATGCTTATAGATGTGTCACCACCAGGCCTGCCTTACAAGACCCTGAAGGAAGCCCTAAACATGGAAAGGAACAACCGGTACCAGCCATTGCAAAAACATGCCAAAATGTAAAGACCATCGAGGCTAGGAAGAAACTGCATCAACTAACGAGCAAAATAACCAGTTAATATCATAATGACAGGATCAAGTTCACACATGACAATATTAACCTTAAATGTCAATGGACTAAATGCTCCAATTAAAAGACACAGACTGGCAAACTGGATAAAGAGTCAAGACCCATCAGTCTCCTGTATTCAGGAGACCCATCTCACATGCAGAGACATACATAGGCTCAAAATGAAGGGATGGAGGAAGATCTACCAAGCAAATGGAGAACAAAAAAAAGCAGGGGTTGCAATCCTAGTCTCTGATAAAACAGACTTTAAACCATCAAAGATCAAAAGAGACAAAGAAGGCCATTACATCATGGTAAAGGGATCAATTCAACAGGAGGAGCTAACTATCCTAAATATATATGCACCCAATACAGGAACACCCAGATTCATAAAGCAAGTCCTTAGAGACCTACAAAAAGACTTAGACTCCCATACAATAATAATGGGAGACTTCAACACTATACTGTCAACATTAGACAGATCAACGAGACAGAAAGTTAACAAGGATATCCAGGAATTGAACTCATCTCTGCACCAAGCGGACCTAATAGACATCTATAGAACTCTCCACCCCAAATCAGCAGAATATACATTCTTCTCAGCACCACATCGCACTTATTCCAAAATTGACCACATAATTGGAAGTAAAGCACTCCTCAGCAAATGTACAAGAACAGAAATTATAACAAACTGTCTCTCAGACCACAGTGCAATCAAACTAGAACTCAGGACTAAGAAACTCAATCAAAACCGCACAACTACATGGAAACTGAACAACTGCTCCTGAATGACTACTGGGTACATAACGAAATGAAAGCAGAAATAAAGATGTTCTTTGAAACCAATGAGAACAAAGATACAACATACCAGAATCTCTGGGACACATTTAAAGCAGTGTGTAGAGGGAATTTATAGCACTAAATGCCACAAGAGAAAGCAGGAAATATCTAAAATTGACACTGTAACATCACAATTAAAAGAACTACAGAGGCAAGAGCAAACACATTCAAAAGCTAGCAGAAGCCAAGAAATAACTAAGATCAGAGCAGAACTGAAGGAGATAGAGACACAAAAAACCCTCCAAAAATCAACGAATCCAGGAGTTGGTTTCTTGAAAAGATCAACACAATTGACAGACCGCTAGCAAGACTAATAAAGAAGAAAAGAGAAAGGAATCAAATAGACGCAATAAAAAATGATAAAGGGGACATCACCACCGACCCCACAGAAATACAAACTACCATAAGAGAATACTATAAACACCTCTATGCAAATCAACTAGAAAATCTAGAAGAAATGGATAATTTCCTGGACACTTACACTCTCCCAAGACTAAACCAGGAAGAAGTTGAATCCCTGAATAGACCAATAGCAGGCTCTGAAATTGAGGCAATAATTAATAGCCTACCCACCAAAAAAAGTCCAGGACCAGATGGATTCACAGCTGAATTCTACCAGAGGTACAAGGAGGAGCTGGTACCATTCCTTCTGAAACTATTCCATTCAATAGAAAAAGAGGAAATTCTCCCTAACTCATTTTATGAGTTCAACATCATCCTGATACCAAAGCCTGGCAAAGACACAACAAAAAAAGAATTTTAGACCAATAGCCCTGGTGAACATCGATGCAAAAATCCTCAATAAAATACTGGCAAACTGGATTCAGCAGCACATCAAAAAGCTTATCCACCATGATCAAGTGGGCTTCATCCCTGGGATGCAAGGCTGGCTCAACATTCGCAAATCAATAAACGTAATCCAGCATATAAACAGAACCAAAGACAAGAACCACATGATTATCTCAATAGATGCAGAAAAGGCTTTTGACAAAATTCAACAGCCCTTCATGCTAAAAACGCTCAATAAATTCGGTATTGATGGAACGTACCTCAAAATAATAAGAGCTATTTATGACAAACCCACAGCCAATATCATACTGAATGGGCAAAAACTGAAAAAAATCCCTTTGAAAACTGGTGCAAGACAGGGATGCCCTCTCTCACCACTCCTATTCAACATAGTGTTGGAAGTTCTGGCTAGGGCAATCAGGCAAGAGAAAGAAACAAAGGGTATTCAGTTAGGAAAAAAGAAGTCAAATTGTACCTGTTTGCAGATGACATGATTGTGTATTTAGAAAACCCCACTGTCTCAGCCCAGAATCTCCTTAAGCTGATAAGCAACTTCAGCAAATTCTCAGGATACGAAATTAATGTGCAAAAATCACAAGCATTCTTATACACAAGTAACAGACAAACAGAGAGCCAAATCAGGAACTCCCATTCACACTTGCTTCAGAGAGAATAATATACCTATGAATCCAACTTACAAGGGATGTAAAAGACCTCTTCAAGGAGAACTACAAAACACTGCTCAGTAAATAAAAGAGGACACAAACAAATGGAAGAACATACCATGCTCATGGATAGGAAGAAACAATATCGTGAAAATGGCCATGCTGCCCAAGGTTATTTGTAGATTCAATGCCATCCCCATCAAGCTACCAATGAGTTTCTTCTCAGAAGTGGAAAAATCTGCTTTAAAGTTCATATGGAACCAAAAAAGAGCCCGCATTGCCAAGACAATCCTAAGTCAAAAGGACAAAGCTGGAGGCGTCACGCTACCTGACTTCAAACTATACTACAACGCTACCGTAACCAAAACAGCATGGTACTGGTACCAAAACAGAGATATAGACCAATGGAACAGAACAGAGTCCTCAGAAATAATACCACACATCTACAGCCATCTGATCTTTGACAAACCTGAGAGAAACAAGAAATGGGGAAAGGATTCCTATTCAATTAATGGTGCTGGGAAAATTGGCTAGCCATAAGTAGAAAGCTGAAACTGGATCCTTTCCTTACCCCTTATACGAAGATTAATTCAAGGTGGATTGGAGACTTAAATGTTAGACCTAATACCATAAAAACCCTAGAAGAAAACCTAGGTAGTACCATTCAGGACATAGGCATGGGCAAGGACTTCATGTCTAAAACACCAAAAGCAGCGGCAGCAAAAGCCAAAATTGACAAATGGGATCTAATTAAACTAAAGAGCTTCTGCACAGCAAAAGGAATTACCATCAGAGTGAACAGGCAACCTACAGAATGGGAAAAAATTTTTGCAATCTACTCATCTGACAAAGGGCTAATATCCAGAGTCTACAAGAACTCAAACAAATATACAAGAAAAGAACAAACAACCCCATCAAAAAGTGGGCAAAGGATATGAACAGACATTTCTCAAAAGAAGACATTCATACATGAAAAAATACTCGTCATCACTCGCCATCAGAGAAATGCAAATCAAAACCACAATGAGATACCATCTCACACCAGTTAGAACAGCAATCATTAAAAAATCAGGAAACAACAGGTGTTGGAGAGGATGTGGAGAAATAGGAACACTTTTACACTGTTGGGGGGATTGTAAACTAGTTCAACCATTATGGAAAACAGTATGGCAATTCCTCAAGGATCTAGAACTAGATGTACCATATGACCCAGCCATCCCACTACTGGGTATATACCCAAAGGATTATAAATTATTCTACTACAAAGACACATGCACACGTATGTTTATTGAGGCACTATTCACAATAGTAAAGACTTGGAATCAACCCACATGTCCATCTGTGACAGACTGGATTAAGAAAATGTGGCACATATACACCATGGAATACTATGCAGCCATCAAAAAGGATGAGTTTGCGTCCTTTGTAGGGACATGGATGCAGCTGGAAACCATCATTCTTAGCAAACTATCACAAGAAGAGAAAACCAAACACTGCATGTTCTCACTCATAGGTGGGAACTGAACAATGAGATCACTTGGACTCGGGAAGGGGAACATCACACACTGGGGCCTATCATGCGGAAGGGGGAGGAGGGAGGGATTGCATTGGGGAGTTATACCTGATATAAATGATGGATTGATGGGTGCTGACGAGTTGATGGGTGCAGCACACCAACATGGCACAAGTATACATGTGTAACAAACCTGCACGTTATGCACATGTACCCTAGAACTTAAAGTATAATAAAAATAAATAAATAAATAAATAAGAACGGAAACTTAACTGTGTGGGTGGACTTCATGTGACATAGAGCAGTTTCACAAAATGTTTCCTTCTGATTTTTATCAGAGGTTATTTCTTTTTCAGCATATTCTTAACAGCGGTCTCAAATGTCCTTTTTCATGTTCCACAGAAACAGTGACTTCAAATTGCTCAATCCAAAGAATGATTTACCTCTATGAGATGAATACACTCATCACAAGGCAGTTTCTCTGAAAGCTTCTTTCCAGTTTTCATCGGAAGACATTTCCTTTCTTATCACAAACCTCCGGGCGCCACTTATTATCCCTTCACAGATACTCAAAGACAGAGTTTCCAAACTGGGCAACGTAGAGTAATCTTTAACTCTCTGAAATGAATGCACACGTCAGAGAGCAGTTTCTTGGAATGCTTCTTTCTGGGTTTTGCTACAAGATATTTCACTTTTTGCCATAGTCTTCAATGCACTGCAAAATATCACTTTTTCAGTTTTACTGGAACAGTGTTCGATCACTGCCTTATGACAAGAGAGGTACAACTGTCTCAGTGGAATGTACACAAAGCAGTTTCTTAGATAGTTTCTCTCCACTTTTTATCTGAAGATATTTCCAATTTCCCCACAGGCCTGAATGTGCTCCTGAGTGTCCCCTTGAGAATCCGTCCATGACACAGTTTCAAAACTGCATAATAGAAAGAATGTTTTATCTATGTGATATGAATAGACGTATCTATCCCAAAGTAGTTTCACAGAATGCTTCTTCCCAGTTTTCGTCTGAGGATATTTCCTTTTTCACCTTTACCATCCATGTAATCCCGAATGTCCCCTGGTACCTTTTTCTCCAAAGGGAATTGGAGGTTAGGGAATTCCCTAAACCTCTATGACAAGAAAATTATAAAGCTGTGAGTGGAATGTACATGTCACACAGTAGCTCCTCGGAAATCTCTGCAGTATCTACCTGAAGATATTTCCATTTTTACCGTTAGCCTCAAAGCGCTCCAAATTATCCCTTAGCTGACTAACCTAAAACAGTGTTAGAATACTGCCCAATGAAAACAGAAGCTTAACTGTGCAACTGGACTTCACGTGACCCAGAGCAGTTTCACAGAAGTTTTCCTTCTGATTTTATTGAAGGGTATTTCTTTTTCAGCATATTCTTAAGAGCGGTCCCAAATGTACTTTCTGAGGTTCCACAGAAACAGTGATTTCAAATGGCTCAATCCAAAAAATGATTTAACTCTATGAGATGAATACACACATCATGAAGCAGTTGCTCCAAAAGCTTCTCTCCAGTTTTCATCAGAAGACGTTTCCTTTCTCACCACAAGCCTCCAGATGCCACTTAATATCCCTTCACAGATTCCACAAAGACAATGTTTCCAAACTGGACAACGTAGTGTAAGCTTTAACTCTCTGAAATGAATGCACACGTCAGAGAACAGTTTCTTGGAACACTTCTTTTTGGGTTTTATTTCAGGATATTTCACTTTTCAACACAGTCTTCAAGATGCTCCAAAATATCAGTTTTTCAGGTTTACAGGAACAGTGTTCAAACACACCCTTACGAGAAAAGATATATAACTCCCTGTGTGGAATGTACACATCACAAGGCAGTTTCTCAGAGAGCTTGCCTCCAGTTTTTCTCTGAAGATATCTCCTATTTCCCCACAGGTCTGAATGTGCTCCTGAATGTCCCTTCGTAAATCCATCCATTACATAGTTTCAAAACTGCGTAATAGAAAGTTTTATCTATGTGAGAGGAATAGACATATCTATATCAATGTAATTTCACAGAAAGCTTCTTTCCAGTATTTGTCTTAGGATATTTCCTTTTTCGCCATAGCTGTCCATATACCCCAAATGTCCCTGGCAATGTTTTCTCCAAGTGGAGTTCCCCAATTCTCTGTGAGAAGAAAAGTATAACTCTGTGAGTGAAATGCACACATCACAAAGCAGCTCCTCGGAAATCTTCTCTGCAGTATCTATCTGAAGATATTTCTGTTTTCACCATAAGCCTCAAAGCACTCCTCGAATATTGCTTAGCTGACTAACTTAAACAGGTTTTGAATATTGGTCAATGAAAACAGAAGCTTAACTGTGCAAATGGACTTCATGTGACCTAGAGCACTTTCACAAAAAATTTTCTTCTGGTTTTTACCGGAGGATATTTCTTTTTCAACATATTCTTAAGAGCGTTACCAAATGCCCTTTCTCAGCTTCCACGAAACCATGATTTCAAACTGCTCAATTCAAAGAATGATTTAACTCTATGAGATGAATACACACATCACAAAGCAGTTGCTCCAAAAGCTTCTCTCCATTATTCATCGAAAGGCATTTCCTTCCTCAACACAAGCCTTCGAAGCCACTCAATATCTCTTCACAGATTGCTCAAAGACAGAGTTTCCAAACTGGGCAACGTAGTGTAAGCTTTACCTTTCTGAAATGAATGCACACGTCAGAGAGTAGTTTCTTGGAATGCTTCTTTCTGGATTTTATTTCAGCATATTTCATTATTCCCCGTAGAGTTCAATGTGCTGCAAAATATCACTTTTTCAGATTTACAGGAACAGTGTTCAAACATTGCCTCGTGAGAAAAGAGATGTAACTCCCTGAGTGGAATGCACACATCAGAAAGAAGTTCCTCAGAAAGCTTCTCTCCAGTTTTTTTTTTTCTTTTTTTTTTTTTTTTTTTTTTTTTTTTTTTTACTTTTTATTATCTTTAAGTTCTAGGGTACATGTGCATAACGTTTATATCATGTATAACTCCCCAATGCAATCCCTCCTCCTCCCCCTCCCCATGATAGGCCCCAGTGTGTGATGTTCCCCTTCCCGAGTCCAAGTGATCTCATTGTTCAGTTCCCACCTATGAGTGAGAACATGCGGTGTTTGGTTTTCTCTCTTGTGATAGTTTGCTAAGAATGATGGTTTCCAGCTGCATCCATGTCCCTACAAAGGACGCAAACTCATCCTTTTTGATGGCTGCATAGTATTCCATGGTGTATATGTGCCACATTTTCTTAATCCAGTCTGTCACAGATGGACATTTGGGTTGATTCCAAGTCTTTGCTATTGTGAATAGTGCCGCAATAAACATACGTGTGCATGTGTCTTTGTAGTAGAGTAATTTATAATCCTTTGGGTATATACCCAGTAGTGGGATGGCTGGGTCATATGGTACATCTAGTTCTAGATCCTTGAGGAATCGCCATACTGTTTTCCATAATGGTTGAACTAGTTTACAATCCCACAACAGTGTAAAAGTGTTCCTATTTCTCCACATCCTCTCCAACATCTATTGTTTCCTGACTTCTTAATGATTGCCATTCTAACTGGTGTGAGATGGTATCTCATTGTGGTTTTGATTTGCATTTCTCTGATGGCGAGTGATGACGAGCATTTTTTCATGTGTCTGTTGGCTGTATGGATGTCTTCTTTTGAGAAATGTCTGTTCATATCCTTTGCCCACTTTTTGATGGGGTTGTTTGTTTTTTCTTGTATATTTGTTTGAGTTCTTTGTAGATTCTGGATATTAGCCCTTTGTCAGATGAGTAGGTTGCAAAAATTTTCTCCCATTCTGTAGGTTGCCTGTTCACTCTGATGGTAGTTTCTTTTGCTTTGCAAAAGCTCTTTAGTTTAATGAGATCCATTTGTCAATTTTGGCTTTTGCTGCCGTTGCTTTTGGTGTTTTAGACATGAAGTCCTTGCCCATGCCTATGTCCTGAATGGTACTACCTAGATTTTCTTCTAGGGTTTTATGGTATTAGGTCTAACATTAAGTCTCTAATCCATCTTGAATTAATTTTCGTATAAGGGGTAAGGAAAGGATCCAGTTTCAGCTTTCTACTTGTGGCTAGCCAATTTTCCCAGCACCATTTATTAAATAGGGAATCCTTTCCCCATTTCTTGTTTTTGTCAGGTTTGTCAAAGATCAGATGGCTGTATGTGTGGTGTTATTTCTGAGGACTCTGTTCTGTTCCACTGGTCTATTCTCTGTTGTGGTACCAGTACCATGCTGTTTTGGTTACTGTAGCCTTGTAGTATAGTTTGAAGTCAGGTAGCGTGACGCCTCCAGCTTTGTCCTTTTGACCTAGGATTGTCTTGGCAATGCGGGCTCTTTTTGGTTCCATATGAACTTTAAAGCAGTTTTTTCCAATTCTGTGAAGAAACTCATTGGTAGCTTGATGGGGATGGCATTGAATCTATAAATAACCTTGGGCAGTATGGCCATTTTCACGATATGATTCTTCCTATCCATGAGCATGGTATGTTCTTCCATTTGTTTGTGTCCTCTTTGATTTCACTGAGCAGTGGTTTGTAGTTCTCCTTGAAGAGGTCCTTGACATCCCTTGTAAGCTGGATTCCTAGGTATTTTATTCTCTTTGAAGCAATTGTGAATGGAAGTTCATTCCTGACTTGGCTCTCTGCTTGTCTGTTACTGGTGTATAGAATGCTTGTGTTTTTGCACATTAATTTTGTATCCTGAGACTTTGCTGAAGTTGCTTATCAGCTTAAGGAGATTTTGGGCTGAGACGATGGGTTTTTCTAAATATACAATCATGTCATCTGCAAACAGGGACAATTTGACTTCTTTTCCTAACTGGATACCCTTGATTTCTTTCTCTTGCCTGATTGCCTAGCCAGAACTTCCAACACTATGTTGAATAGGAGTGGTGAGAGAGGGCATCCCTGTCTTGTGCCAGTTTTCAAAGGGAATTTTTCCAGTTTTTGCCCATTCAGTATGATATTAGCTGTGGGTTTGTCGTAAATAGCTCTTATTATTTTGAGGTACGTTCCATCAATACCGAATTTATTGAGCGTTTTTAGCATAAAGGGCTGTTGAATTTTGTCAAAAGCCTTTTCTGCATCTATTGAGATAATCATGTGGTTCTTGTCTTTGGTTCTGTTTATATGCTGGATTACGTTTATTGATTTGCGAATGTTGAACCAGCCTTGCATCCCAGGGATGAAGCCCACTTGATCATGGTGGATAAGCTTTTTGATGTGCTGCTGAATTCGGTTTGCCAGTATTTTATTGAGAATTTTTGCATCGATGTTCATCAGGGATATTGGTCTAAAATTCTCTTTTTTTGTTGTGTCTCTGCCAGGCTTTGGTATCAGGATGATGTTGGCCTCATAAAATGAGTTAGGGAGGATTCCCTCTTTTCTATTGATTGGAATAGTTTCAGAAGGAATGGTACCAGCTCCTCCTTGTACCTCTGGTAGAATTCAGCTGTGAATCCATCTGTCCTGGACTTTTTTCGTGGGTAGGCTATTAATGTTGCCTCAATTTCAGAGCCTGTTATTGGTCTATTCAGGGATTCAACTTCTTCCTGGTTCAGTCTTGGGAGAGTGTAAGTGTCCAGGAAATTATCCATTTCTTTAGATTTTCTAGTCGATTTGCGTAGAGGCATTATAGTATCTCTGATGGTTGTTGTATTTCTGTGGGGTCGGTGGTGATATCCCTTTATCATTTTTTATTGCGTCTATTTGATTCCTCTCTCTTTTCTTCTTTATTAGTCTTGCTAGCGGTCTGTCAATTTTGTTGATCTTTTCAAAAAACCAACTCCTGGATTCATTGATTTTTGGGGGGTTTTTTGTGACTCTATCTCCTTCAGTTCTGCTCTGATCTTAGTTATTTCTTGCCTTCTGCTAGCTTTTGAATGTGTTTGCTCTTGCTCTCTAGTTCTTTTAATTGTGATGTTAAAGTGTCAATTTTAGATCTTTCTGCTTTCTCTTGTGGGCATTTAGTGCTATAAATTTCCCTCTACACACTGCTTTAAATGTGTCCCAGAGATTCTGGTATGTTGTATCTTTGTTCTCGTTGGTTTCAAAGAACATCTTTATTTCTGCTTCATTTCGTTATGTACCCAGTAGTCATTCAGGAGCAGGTTATTCAGTTTCCGTAGTTGAGCGGTTTTGATTGAGTTCTTAGTCCTGAGTTCTAGTTTGATTGCACTGTGGTCTGAGAGACAGTTTGTTATAATTTCTGTTCTTGTACATTTGCTGAGGAGTGCTTTACTTCCAATATGTGGTCAATTTTGGAATAAGTGCGATGTGGTGCTGAGAAGAATGTATATTCTGTTGATTTGGGGTGGAGAGTTCTATAGATGTCTATTAGGTCCGCTTGGTGCAGAGATGAGTTCAATTCCTGGATATCCTTGTTCACTTTCTGTCTCGTTGATCTGTCTAATGTTGACAGTGGAGTGTTGAAATCTCCCATTATTATTGTATGGGAGTCTAAGTCTCTTTGTAGGTCTCTAAGGACTTGCTTTATGAATCTGGGTGCTCCTGTATTGGGTGCATATATATTTAGGAGAGTTAGCTCTTCCTGTTGAATTGATCCCTTTACCATTATGTAATGGCCTTCTTTGTCTCTTTGATCTTTGATGGTTTAAAGTCTGTTTTATCAGAGACTAGGATTGCAACCCCTGCTTTTTTTTGTTCTCCATTTGCTTGGTAGATCTTTCCATCCTTTATTTTGAGCCTATGTATGTCTCTGCATGTGAGATGGGTCTCCTGAATACAGCAGACTGATGGGTCTTGACTCTTGATCCAGTTTGCCAGTCTGTGTCTTTTAATTGGAGCATTTAGTCCATTTACATTTAAGGTTAATATTGTTATGTGTGAACTTGATCCTGTCATTATGATATTAACTGGTTATTTTGCTCATTAGTTGATGCAGTTTCTTCCTAGCCTCGATGGTCTTTACATTTTGGCATATTTTTGCAATGGCTGGTACCGGTTGTTCCTTTCCATGTTTAGGGCTTCCTTCAGGGTCTCTTGTAAGGCAGGCCTGGTGGTGACAAAATCTCTAAGCATTTGCTTATCTGTAAAGGATTTTATTTCTCCTTCACTGATGAAACTTAGTTTGGCTGGATATGAAATTCTGGGTTGAAAATTCTTTTCTTTAAGAACGTTGAATATTGGCCCCCACTCTCTTCTGGCTTGTAGAGTTTCTGCGAGAGATCTGCTGTTAGTCTGATGGGCTTCCCTTTGTGGGTAACCCGACCTTTCTCTCTGGCTGCCCTTAAGATTTTTTCCTTCATTTCAACTTTGGTGAATCTGGCAATTATGTGTCTTGGAGTTGCTCTTCTGGAGGAGTATCTTTGTGGCGTTCTCTGTATTTCCTGAATTTGAATGTTGGCCTGCCCTACTAGGTTGGGGAAGTTCTCCTGGATGATATCCTGAAGAGTGTTTTCCAACTTGGTTCCATTTTCCCCCTCACTTTCAGGCCCCAATCAGACGTATTTGGTCTTTTTACATAATCCCATACTTCTTGCAGGCTTTGTTCATTTCTTTTTCTTCTTTTTTCTTTTGGTTTCTCTTCTCGCTTCATTTCATTCATTTGATCCTCAATCGCTGATACTCTTCTTCCAGTTGATCGAGTCGGTTACTGAAGCTTGTGCATTTGTCACGTATTTCTCGTGTCATGGTTTTCATCTCTGTCATTTCGTTTATGATCTTCTCTGCATTAATTAGTCTAGCTGTCAATTCTTCCACTTTTTTTCAAGATTTTAGTTTCTTTGCGCTGGGTACGTAATTCCTCCTTTAGCTCTGAGAAGTTTGATGGACTGAAGCCTTCTTCTCTCATCTCATCAAAGTCATTCTCTGACCAGCTTTGATCCGTGCTGGCGATGGGCTGCGCTCCTTTGCAGGGGGAGATGCGCTCTTATTTTTTGAATTTCCAGCTTTTCTGCCCTGCTTTTTCCCATCTTTGTGGTTATCTGTCTCTGGTCTTTGATGATGGTGACGTACTGATGGGGTTTTGGTATAGGTGTCCTTCTGTTTGATAGTTTTCCGTCTGACAGTCAGAAGGACTGTCTGTTGGTCTGTTGGGATTGCTTGAGGTCCACTCCAGACCCTGTTGCCTGGGTATCAGCAGCAGAGGTTGCCAAAGATAGAATATTGCTGAGCAGCGAGTGTACCTGTCTGATTCTTCCTTTGGAAGTTTCCTCTCAGGGATGACCCCACCCTGTGAGGTGTGGGGTGTCAGACTGCCCCTAGTGGGGGATGTCTCCCAGCTAGGCTACTCAGGGGTCAGGGACCCACCTGAGCAGGCAGTCTGTCCGTTCTCGGATCTCAACCTCCGCGTTGGGAGATCCACGGCTCTCCCCAAAGCTGTCAGACAGAGTCGTCGCCTCTGCACCGCCCCCGCTGCTTTCCTATTGGACCTCAGCTGTGGGCTGTCCCCAGAGGTGGAGTCTACAGAGACAGGCAGGTTCCTTGAGCTGCTGTGAGCTCCACCCAGTTCGAGCTTCCCAGCGGCTTTGTTTACCTACTTAAGCCTCAGCAATGGCGGGCGCCCCTCCCCCAGCCTCGCTGCTGCTTGCGGATAGATCGCCGCAGACGGCTGTGTTAGCAGTGAGGGAGGCTCCGTGGCGTGGGACCCTCCGGCCAGGTGTGGGATATATTCTCCTGGTGTGCCTGTTCCTTAAAGCGCAGTATTGGGGTGGGAGTTACGCGATTTTCCAGGTGTTATGTGTCTCAGTTCCCTGGCTAGGAAAACGGATTTCCTTCCCCCTTGCGCTTCCAGGTGAGGCGATGCCTCGCCTGCTTCAGCTCACGCTGGTCAGGCTGCAGCAGCTGACCAGCACCGATTGTCCGGCACTCCTAGAGAGATGACCCCAGTACCTCAGTTGAAAATGCAGAAATCACGGTCTTCTGGTTACTCGCGCTGGGAGTTGGAGACTGGAGCTGTTCCTATTCGGCCATCTTGCTCCGCCCCTCCGCAATTTCTCTCCAGTTTTTATATGAAGATATTTCCTATTCCCCACAGGCCTGAATGTGCTCCCGAAGGTCCCTTCGCGAATCCATCCATGACGCAGTTTCAAAACTGCGTAATAGAAAGAAAGATTTATCTATGAGAAATGAATGGATATATCTATTACAAAGCAGTTTCACAGAAACCTTCTTTCCCGTGTTTGTCTGTGGATATTTCCTTTTTCACCATAGTCGTCCATACACTCCTGAGTGTCCCCTGGTAGCTTTTTCTCCAAACGGGATTCCCCAATCCTCTATGAGAAGAAAAGTATAACTCTGTGAGTGAAATGCACACTTCACAAAGCCTCTCCTCGGAAATCTTCTCTCCAGTATCTGTCTGAAGATATTTCCGTTTTCACCATAATCCTCAAAGCATTCCCGAATATAACTTAGCTGAGTAACTTAAACAGTGTTAGAATACTGCCCAATGAAAACAGAAGCTTAACTGAGTGAGTGGACTTCACGAGACCTAGAGCAGTTTCTCAGAAAGTTTCCTTCTGGTTTTTACCAGAGGGTATTTCTTGTTCAGCAAATTCTTAAGAGTGTTCCCAAATGCCCTTTCTCAGGTTCTACATGAACAGTGATTTCATACTGCTCAATCCAAGGAATGATTTAACTATATGAGATGAATACACACATCACAAAGCAGTTGCTCCAAAAGTTTCTCTCCAGTTTTCAATGGAAGACGTTTCCTTTCTCACCACAAGCCTCTGGGCGCCACTTAATATCCTTTCACAGATTCCTCAAAGACAAAGTTTCCAAACTGGGCAACGAAGTGTAAGCTTAAACTCTCTGAAATGAATGCACACGTCAGAGAACAGTTTCTTGGAATGTTCCTTTCTTGGTTATATTTCAGGATATTTCACTTTTCACCAGAGTCTTCAAAGTGCTGCAAGATATGACATTCTCAGTTTTACAGGAATAGTGTTCAAACACTGCCTTATGAGAAAAGAGGTATAACTCACTGATTGGACTGCAAACATCACAAAGCCTTTTCTCAGAAAGCTTCTCTCCAGTTCTTATCTGAAGGTATTACATATTTTCTCAGAGGCCTGTATGTGCTCCCAAATGTCCTGTCGCGAATGTGTCCATGATGCAGTTTCAAAACTACATAATAGAAAGAAAGTTTTATCTATGTGAGATGAATAGACATATCTATCACAAAGCAGTTTCTCAGAAAGCTTCTTTCCAATTTTTGTCTGAAGATATTTCCTTTTTCACCATAGCCATCCATATACCCCCGAATGTCCCCTGGTACCTTTTTCTACAAACGGGATAGCCCAAAGCTCTATGAGCAGAAAAGTGTAACTCTGTGAGTGGAATGCACACGTCACAAAGCAGCTCCTCAGAAATCTTCTCTCCAGTATCTATCTGAAGATATTTCCATTTTCACCATAAGCCTCAAAGCATTCCCGACAATCATTTAGCTGACTAACCTAAAATAGTGTTAGAATAGTGCTCAATGAAAACAGATGTTTAACTGTGTGGGTGGAATTTAGGTGACCTAGAACAGTTACACAGAAAGTTTCCTTCTGGTTTTTATTGGAGGGTATTTCTTTTTCAACATATTCTTAAGAGCATTCCAAATGTCCTTTTTCAGGTTCCACAGAAACAGTGATCTCAAATTGCTCAACCCAAAAAATGATTTAACTCTATAGGATGAATACACACATTAGAAAAAGTTGCTCCGAAAGTTTCTCTCCAGTTTTCCTCAGAGATGATTCCTTTCTCAACACCAGCCTCCGGGCGCCACTTAATATCCCTTCACAGATTCTACAAAGACAGACTTTCCAAACTGGACAACGTAGTGTAAGCTTTAACTCTCTGAAATGAATTCACACGTCACTGGGTAGTTTCTTGGAATGCTTCTTTCTGGGTTTTATTTCAGGATATTTCACTTTTCATTATAGTTTTCAATGCACTGCCAAATATCACTTTTTCAGTTTTACAGGAACAGTGGTGAAACACTGCCTTATGAAAAAAGTGGTATAGATCCCTGTGGAATGCACACATCAGAAAACAGTTTCCCAGAAAGTTTCTCTCCAATTTTTATCCTAGGATATCTCCTATTTCCAAAGAGGCCTGAATGTGTTCCCGAATGTCCCTTCATGAATCCGTCCATGACACAATTTCAAAGCTGTGTAATAGAAAGAAAGTTTTATCTATGTGAGATTAATAGAGAAATCTATCACAAAGCAGTTTCACAGAAAGCTTCTTTCCAGCTTTTGTCTGAGGATATTTCCTTTTTCACCATAGCCATCCATATATTCTGAATGTCCCCAGGGAGCTTTTTCTCGAAATGGGATTCCCCAATCCTCTATGAGAATAAAAGTGTAACTCCGTGAGTGTAATGCACACGTCACAAAGTAGCTCCTTGGAAATCTACTCCCCAGCATCTATCTGAAGATATTTCCGTTTTCAACGTAAGCCTCAAAGCGATCCCGAGTATCCCTTAGCTGACTAACCTAAAACAGTGTTAAAATACTGCTCAATGGAAACAGAAGCTTAACTCTACGAGGTGAATTCACGTGACCTAGAACAGTTTCCCAGAAAGTTTCTTTCTGCTTTTTAATGGGAGGGTATTTCTTTTTCAGCATATTCTTAAGAGCGTCCCCAAATGTTCTTTCTCGGGTTCCACAGACACAGTGATTTCAAACTACTCAATCTAAAGAATGATTTAACTCTATTGGGTGAATACACACATCAGAAAGCAGTTGCTTCGAAAGCTTCTCTCCAGTTTTCATCGGAAGACGTTTTCTTTCTCACCAAAGGCATACGGGCACCACTTAATATCCTTTCAAAGATTCCTCAAAGACAGCATTTCCAAACTGGGCAACGTAGTGTAAGCTTTAACCCTCTGAAATGAATGCCCAAGTCAGAGAGCAGTTTCTTGGAATGCTTCTTTCTGGGTTTTATTTCAGGATATTTAACGTTTCACCAGAGTCTTCAATGCGCTGAAAAATATCACTTTTTCAGTTTTACAGGAACAGGGGTCAAACTCTGCCTTATGAGAAAAGAAGAATAACTCCCTGGGTGAAATGCTCACATCACAATGCAGTTTCTCAGAGAGTGTCTCCCCAGTTTTTATCTGAAGATATTTTCTACTTCCACACAGGCCTGAAAGTTCTCCAGAATGTCCCTTCGAGCCTCCTTCCATGGTGCAGTTTCAAAACTGCATGATAGAAACAAACTTTTATCTATTTGAGATGAATAGACATATCTATCCTGAAGCAGTTTCACAGAAAGCTTGTTTCCAGTTTTTGTCCGAGGATATTTCCTTTTTCACTATAGCCATCCGTATAATACAGAATGTCCCCAGGTAGCGTTTCTCCAAACGGGATTCCCAATCCTCTATGAAAAGAAAAGTATAACTGTGTGGGTGGAATGCAAACGTCAAAAAGCATCTCCTCGGAAATCCTCTCTCCAGTATCTTTCTGATGATATTTCCGCTTTCACCATAAGCCTCATAGCTCTCCCGTGTGTACCTTAGCTGACTAACCAAAAACAGTGTTAAAATACAGCTCAATGGAAACAGAAGCTTAACTCTGCGAGGTGAATTCACGTGACCTAGAACAATTTCACAAAAGTTTCCTCCTGTTTTTTATCAGAGGGTATTTGTTTTTCAGCATATTCTTAAGAGCGTTCCCAAATGTCCTTCCTCAGATTCCACAGAAACAGTGATTTCAAACCGCTCAATCCAAAGAATGATTTAACTCTATGAGATGAATATGCACATCACAAAGAAGTTACTCTGAAAGCTTCTCTCCAGTTTTCATCGGAAAACGTTTTCTTTCTCATCACAAGCCTTCGGCAGCCACTTCATAACCCTTCACAGATTGCTCAAAGATAGAGTTTCCAAACTGGGCAATGTAATGTGAGTTTTAACTCTGAAATGAATGCACAAGTCAGACAGCAGTTTCTTGGAACGTTTCTTTCTGGGTTTAATTTCAGTATATTTCACTTTTCGCCATAGTCTTCAATGCACTGTAAAATATCACTTTTTCAGTTTTACAGAAACAGGGTTCAAACACTGCCTCATGATAAAAGAAGTATAACTCCCTAAGTGAAATGCTCACATCACAAAGCAGTTTCTCAGAAAGCTTCTCTTCAGTTTTTATCTGAAGATATTTCCTACTGCCGCACAGGCCTGAATGTGCTTCCGAATGTCCCTTCGCAAATCCGTCAATGATGCAGTTTACAAACTATGTAATAGACACAAAGTTTCTTTTTTTTATTTATTTATTTTTTATTTTTTATTTTTATTATACTTTAAGTTCTAGGGTACATGTGCATGACGTTTATATCATGTATAACTCCCCAAAGCAATCCCTCCCTCCTCCCCCCCCATGATAGGCCCCAGTGTGTGATGTTCCCCTTCCCAAGTCCACGTGATCTCATTGTTCAGTTCCCACCTATGAGCGAGAACATGCGGTGTTTGGTTTTCTCTTCTTGTGATAGTTTGCTAAGAATGATGGATTCCAGCTGCATCCATGTCCCTACAAAGGATGCAAACTCATCCTTTTTTATGGCTGCATAGTATTCCATGCTGTATATGTGCCACATTTTCTTAATCCAGTCTGTCACAGATGGACATGTGGGTTGATTCCAAGTCTTTGCTATTGTGAATAGTGCCGCAATAAACATACGTGTGCATGTGTCTTTGTAGTAGAGTAATTTATAATCCTTTGGGTATATACCCAGTAGTGGGATGGCTGGGTCATATGGTACATCTAGTTCTAGATCCTTGAGGAATCGCCATACTGTTTTCCATAATGGTTGAACTAGTTCACAATCCCACCAACAGTGTAAAAGTGTTCCTATTTGTCCACATCCTCTCCAACACCTGTTGTTTCCTGACTTCTTAATGATTGCCATTCTAACTGGTGTGAGATGGTATCTCATTGTGGTTTTGATTTGCATTTCTCTGATGGCGAGTGATGATGAGCATTTTTTCATGTGTCTGTTGGCTGTATGGATGTCTTCTTTTGAGAAATGTCTGTTCATATCCTTTCCCCACTTTTTGATGGGGTTGTTTGCTTTTTCTTGTATATTTGTTTGAGTTCTTTGTAGATTCTGGATATTAGCCCTTTGTCAGATGAGTAGGTTGCAAAAATGTTCTCCCATTCTGTAGGTTGTCTGTTCACTCTGATGGTAGTTTCTTTAGCTGTGCAAAAGCTCTTTAGTTTAATTGGATCCCATGTGTCAATTTTTGCTTTTGCTGCCGTTGCTTTTGGTGTTTTAGACAAAATTAATGTGCAAAAATCACAAGCATTCTTATACACCAGTAACAGACAAGCAGAGAGCCAAATCAGGAATGAACTTCCATTCACAATTGCTTCAAAGAGAATAAAATACCTAGGAATCCAGCTTACAAGGGATGTAAAGGACCTCTTCAAGGAGAACTACAAACCACTGCTCAGTGAAATCAAAGAGGACACAAACAAATGGAAGAACATACCATGCTCATGGATAGGAAGAATCAATATCGTGAAAATGGCCATACTGCCCAAGGTGATTTATAGATTCAATGCCATCCCGGTCAAGCTACCAATGAGTTTCTTCACAGAATTGGAAAAAACGGCTTTAAAGTTCATATGGAACCAAAAAAGAGCCCACATTGCCAAGACAATCCTACGTCAAAAGGACAAAGCTGGAGGCGTCACGCTACCTGACTTCAAACTATACTACAAGGCTACAGTAACCAAAACAGCATGGTACTGGTACCACAACAGAGATATAGACCAATGGAACAGAACAGAGTCCTCAGAAATAATACCACACATCTACAGCCATCTGATCTTTGACAAACCTGAGAGAAACAAGAAAAGGGGAAAGGATCCCCTATTTAATAAATGGTGCTGGGAAAATTGGCTAGCCATAAGTAGAAAGCTGAAACTGGATCCTTTCCTTACCCCTTATACGAAAATTAATTCAAGATGGATTAGAGACTTAAATGTTAGACAAAGTTTCATCTATTGGAGATGAATAGACATATCTATCCCAAAGCAGTTTGTCAGAAAGCTTCTTTTCAGTTTTTGTCTGAGGATATTTCCTTTTTCACCATAGCCATCCATATAATCCTGAATGTCCCCTGGTAGCGTTTTCTCCAAACAGGTTTTCCCAATTCTCTATGGAAAGGAAAGTATAAATCTGTGGCTGGAATGCACACGTCACAAAACAGCTCCTCGGAATTCTTCTCTCCTGTATCTATGTGAAGAAATCTACGTTTTCACCATGAGACTCAAAATTCTCCTGAGTATCCCTTAGTTGACTAACCTAAAACAGTGTTAGAATACTGCTCAATGAAAACAGAAGCTTAACTCTGTGAGGTGAATTCACCTGACCTAGAACAGTTACACAGAATGTTTCCTTCTGGTTTTTATCGTAGGGTATTTCTTTTTCAACATATTCTTAAAAGCATTCCGAAATGTCCTTTCTAAGGTTCCACAGAAACAGTGATTTCATACTGCTCAATCCAAAGAATGATTTAACTCTGTGTGATGAATACACACATCACAAAGCACTTGCACCGAAATCTTCTCTCCAGATTTCATCAGAAGACGTTTCCTTTCTCACCACAGGCCTCCGGGTGCCACATAATATCCCTTCACAGATTCCTCAAAGAGAGAGTTTTGAAATTGAGCAACGTAGTGCAAGCTCTAACTCTGTTAAATGAATGGACACGTCGGAGAGCAGTCTTTTGGAACGCTTCCTTCTGGGTTTTATTTCAGGGTATTTCACTTTTCACCATAGACTTCAATGCGCTGCAAAATATCACTTGTTCAGCTTTATAGGAACAGTGTTCCAACACTGCCTAATGAGAAAAGAGGTATAAATCCTTGAGTGGAATGCACATATCACAATGCAATTTCTCAGAAAGCTTCTCCCCAGTTTTTATCTGAATATATCTCTAATTTTCACACAGGCCTGAAAGTGCTCCTGAATGTCCCTTCGTGAATCAGTCCATGACGCAGTTTCAAAACTGCATCAAGAAAGAAATTTTTATCTATGTGAGATGAATAGACATATCTATCACAAGGCAGTTTCACAGAAAGATTCTTTCCAGTTTTTGTCTGAGGATATTTCCTTTTTCACCGTAGCCATCCATATACTCCCGAATGTCCTCTGGTAGTTTTTTCTCCAAACTTGATTCCCCAATCCTCCCTGAAAAGAAATGTATAGCTCTGTGAGTGGAATGCACACGTCACAAAGCAGCTCCTCGGAAATCTTCTCTCCAGTATCTAGCTGAAGATATTTCCGTTTTCACTGGAACCTGCAAAGCACTCCTGAGTATCCCTTAGCTGACTAACGTAAAACAGTGTTAGAGTACAGTTCAATGAAAACAGAAGCTGAACTGTGTGCGTGGACTTCACGTGACCTAGAGCAGTTTACAGAAAGTTTTCTTCTGGTTTTTATCGGAAAGTTTTCCTTTTAGCATATTCTTAAGAGCATTCTCAAATGTCCCTTCTCTGTTCCACAGAAACAGTTATTTCAAACTGCTCAATCCAAAGAATGATTTAACTCTATGAGATGAATACACACATCACAAAGCAGTTGCTCTGAAAATTTCTCTCCAGTTTTCTTCAGAAGACGATTCCTTTGAGACGACAAGCCTCTAGGCGCCACTTAATGTCCCTTCATAGATTCCTCAAAGACAGTGTTTCCAAACAAGGCAATGTAGTGTAAGCTTTAACTCCCTGAAAATAATTCACACGTCTGAGAGCAGTTTCTTGGAACACTTCTTTCTGGGTTTTATTTCAGGACATTTCACTTTTCGCCATAGACTTCTAACCAATGCAAAATATCACTTTTTCAGTTTTACAGGATCAGTGTTCAAACACACCCTTATGAGAAAAGAGGTATAACTCCCTGAGGGCCATGCACACATCAAAAAGCAGTTTCTCAGAAAGCTTCTCTCCAGTTTTTATCTGAAGATAGCTCCTTTTTCCCCACAGGCCGGATGTGGTCGTGAATATCTCTTCACGGACATGTTCATGATGCAGTTTCAAAACTGTGTAATAGAAAGAAAGTTTAATCTTGTGAGATGAATAGACATATCTATCACAAAGCAGTTTCAAAGATAGCTTCTTTTCTGTTTTTGCCTGAGGATATTTTCTTTTCCACCATAGCTGTCCATATAATCCCGAATATCTCCTGGAAGTTTTTTCTCCAAACAGGAATCCCCGATCCTCTATGAGGAGAAAAGGAAAACTCTGGGAGTGGGATGCACACGTCACAAAGCAGCTCCTCGGAAATCTTCTATCCAGTATCGATCTGAAGGTATTTCCGTTTTCACCAGAAGTCTCAAACCACTCCCGAGTATTCGTTCACTGACTATACAAGAACAGTGCAAGAATACTGCTCAATGAGAACAGAAATTTAACTGTATGAGTGGACTTCAAGTGACCTAGATCAGTTTCACAGTAGTTTCCTTCTGGTTTTTATGGAGGGTATTTCTTTTTCAGCATATTCTTAAGAGCATTCCCAAATGTTCTCTGTCAGTTCCCACAGAAACAGTGATTTCAAACTGCTCAATCCAAAGAGTGATTTAACTCTATGATATGAATATACACATCACAAAGCAGTTACTGTGAAAGTTTCTCTCCAGTTTTGATCAAAAGACGTTTCCTTTCTCACCACAAGCCTCCGGGAGGCACTTCATATTCCTTCACAGATTCCTCAAAGACAGAGTTTCCAAACTGTGCAACGTAGTGTAAGCTTTAACTCTCTGAAAGGAATACACACGTCAGAGAGCAGTTTCTTGGAACGTTTCTTTTTGGGTTTTATTTCAGAATACCTCGCTTTTCGTGATAGTCTTCAATGCACTGCAAAATTTCACTTCTTCGGTTTTGCAGAAATAGTGTGGAATCACTGCCTTACGAGAAAAGAGGTATAACTCCCTGAGTGGAATGCACACATCACAAAGCAGTTTCTCAGAAAGCTTCTCTCCAGGTTCTATCTGAAGATATCTCCTATTTCCCCACAGGCCTGAATGTGCTCCCGAAAGTCTCTTCACGAACCCGTCCATGACGCTGTTTAAAAACTGCATAATAGAAAGAAAGTTTTATCTAAGTAATATGAATAGACATATCTATCACAAAACAGTTTCACAAAAAGCTTCTTCCCATTATTTTGTTTGAGGATATTTCCTTTTTTACCATTGCCATCCAAATACTCCCGAATGGCCCCTGGTAGCTATTTCTAAAAACAGGATTCCCCAATCTTCTATGAGAAGAAAAGTATAATTCTGTGAGTAGAATGCACGTCACAAAGTAGCTCCTCAGAAATCTCTCCAGTATCTATCTGAAGATATTCTCGTTTTCACCATAAGCCTCAAAGTGCTCCCGAGTATCCTTTAGCTGACTAACCTAAAACAGTGTAAGAATACTGCTCAATGAAAACAGAAGCTTAACTCTGAGAGTGGAATTCAAGTGACCTAGAGAAGTTTCACAGAGTTTCCTCCTGGTTTTCATCCAAGGGTGCTTCTTTTTCAACATATTCTTAATAGTGGTCCCAAATGTCCTTTCTCAGTTTCCATAGAAACAGTGACTTCCAACTGCTTAAACCAAAGAATGATTTAACTCTATGAGATGAATACACGCATCACAAAGTAATTGCTCCGAAGCTTCTCTCCAGTTTTCATCAGAAGACGTTTTCTTTCTCACCACATGCCTCCGGGCACCACTTAGTAATCCTTCACAGATTCCTCAAAGACTCTTTCCAAAGTGGGCAACTTAGTGTAAGCTTTAACTCTCTTACATGAATGCACATGTCAGAGAGCAGTTTCTTGGAACACATCTTTCTGGGTTTTACTCCAGGATATTTCACTTTTCGCCATAGTTTTCAAGGTGCTGCAAAATATCACTTTTGCAGTTTTACAGGAACAGTGTTGAAAAACTGCTTTATGTGAGAAGACGTATAACTCTCTGAGTGGATTGCACGTATCACAAAGCAGTTTCTCAAAAAGCTTCTCTCCAGTTTTTATCTGAAGATATTTCCTATTTCCCCAAAGGCGTGAATGTGCTCCCGAATGTCCTTTCATGAATCCATCCATGATGCAGTTTAAAAACTGTGTAATAGAAAGAAAGCTTTATCTATGTGAGATGAATAGACATAACTATCACAAAGCAGTTTTTACAGAAAACTTCTCTCCAGTTTTTGACTGAGGATATTTACTTTTTCTCCATAGCCCTCCATATAGTCCTGAATGTCCCCTGGTAGTGTTTTCTCCTAGTGGGATTCCCCAATACTCTATGAGAAGAAAAGTAAAGCTGTGTGAGTGTAATACACATGTCACAAAGCAGCTCCTCGGAAAAGTTGTCTCCAGTTTCTATCTGAAGATATTTCCGTTTTCACCGTAAGCATCAAGCCACTCCTGAGTATAATTTTGAAGACTAAACAAAAACAGTGTTAGAATATTGCTCAATGAAAACATAAACTAAACTGTGCAGGTGGACTTCACGTGACCTAGAGCAGTTTCACAGAAGGTCTCCTTCTGGTTTTTATGGGAAGGTATTTCTTTTTAAGCATATTACTAAGAGCTTTTCCAAATGTGCTTTCTCAGGTTAAACAGAAACAGTGATTTCAAACTGCTCAATCCAAAGAAAGATTTAACTCTATGAGATGAATATACACATCAAGAAGCAGTTGCTCCGAAAGCTTCTCTCCAGTTTTCTTCAGAAGACGTTTCCTTTCTCACCACTAGCCCCCGGGTGCCACTTAATATCCTTTCACAGATTTCTCAAAGACAGAGTTTCCCAACTGGGCAACGTACTGTAAGCTTTAACTCTCTGATATGAATGCACACGTCAGAGAGCAGTTTATTGCAACGCTTCTTTCTGGGTTTTGTTTCAGGATATTTCACTTTTTGCCGTAGTCTTCAATGCGCTGCAAAATTTCACTTTTTCAGTTTTACATGAATAGTGTTCAAACACTGGCTTATGAGAAAAGAGGTATAACTCTCTGCGTGGAATGCACGCATAGCAAAGCGCTTTCTCAGAAAGCTTCTTTCCAGTTTTTATCTGAAGATATTTAATTTATCCCCTCAGGCGTCAATGTGCTCCCGAATGTCCCTTCGTGAATCCTTCTGGGATGCAGTTTCAAAACTCCATAATAGAAATAAAGTTTCATCTATGTGAGAGGAATAGACATATCTATCACAAAGCAGTTTCACAGAAATCTTCTTTCCAGTTTTTGTCTGAGGATATTTCCTTTTACTCCATAGCAGTCCATATACTCCCGAATTTCCCCAGTAGCGTTTTCTCCAAATGGGTTTCCCCAATCCTCTATTAGAAGAACAGAATAACTGTGTGAGTGGAATGCACACGTCACAAAGCAACTCCTCGGAGATCTTCTCTCCAGTTTCTATCTGAAGATAGCTTCGTTTTCACCATAAACCTCGAAGCGCTCCCTAATATCACTTCGCAGGATAAACAAAAGCAGTGTTAGAATACTGCTCAATGGAAACAGAAGCTTAACTGTGCAAGTGGACTCCACATGACCTAGAGCAGTTTCCTAGAAACTTTCCTTCTGGTTTTCATCTCAGAGTATTTCTTTTTCAACATATTCTTAAGAGCATTTCTAAATGTCCTTTCTCAGGTTCCACAGAAACTGTGATTTCAAACTGCACAATCCAAAGAATGATTTAACTCTATGAGATGAATACACACATCTGAAAGCAGTTGCTCCAAAAACTTATCTCCAGTTTTCTTCGAAAGATGTTTCCTTTCTCACCACAAGCCTCTGGGTGCCACTTAATATCCCTTCACAGATTCCTCAAAGACAGGATTTTCAAACTGGTCAACGTAGTGTAAGCCTTAACGGTCTGAGATGAGTGCACATGCCAGAGAGCACTTTGTTGGAATGCTTCTTTGTGGGTTTTGTTTCATAACATTGCCCTTTTCACCACAATCTTCAATGCGCTTCAAAGCATCACATGTTCAGTTTTACAGGATCAGTGTTCAAATACCGTCTTTTGAGAAAAGAAGTATAACTCTGTCTTTGAGAAATCTGTGAAGGGTTATTAAGTGGCATCCAGAGGTTGTGGTGAGAAAGGAAAAGTCTTCCGATAAAAACTGGAGAGAAGCTTTCAGAGCAACCGCTTTGCAATATGTGTATTCATCTCATAGAGTTAAATCATTCCTCGGGAGCAAATGGATGGCTATGGTGAAAAAGGAAATATCCTCAGACAAAAAACTGGAAAGAAGCTTTTCATGAAACTGCTTTGTGATAGATAAGTCTATTCAACTCACATAGATAAAATTTTTTTCTATTACGCAGTTTTGAAACTGCATCATGGACAGTTGTCAAATTGCTCATTGAAAAGAACAGTGTAACTCTTTGAGGTGAATTCCGACATCACAAAGCATTTTCTCAAAAAGCATCTTTTTCGTTTTTATCTAAAGATATTTCTTTGTCACCATAGGTTTAAATATGCTCCTAAATATCCTATTGCAGATTCCAAGAAAACAGTGTTAGTTAACTGCTCAATGAAAAGAAGAGTGTAACTCTGTGATATCAATTCACACGTCTCAAAGCAATCTCTCAGAAAGCTTCTTTTTGGTTTATTATTTGACGATATTTCCTTTGTCACCACACGCTTCAATGCAATTCAAAATATCCCTTCTCAAATTTTCCAAAAACATTTCTGGAAACTGCTCCATGAAAAGAAAGTTGTAGCTCTGTGAGGTAAATTCACACATCAGAAACAAGTTTCTCAGAAAGCTTCTTTCTAGTAATTATCTGAGGATATTTCCTTTGTCACCATAGGCTTCAAGGTGATTTGAAATATCCCTGCTCAGATTCCCCAAAAACAGTGCTACCAAACTTCTTCATGAAAACAGTGGTGTAACTCTGTGAGATGAACTCACACATCACAAAGATGTTTCTCAGAAACTTTCTTTCTAGTTTTTGTCTGAAGATATTCCCTTTGTCAAAATAAACTTCAATGTGCTCCAAAATATCCCATTGCAGATTACAAGAAAACAGTGGTAGCAAACTGCTCCATGATAAGAACAGTGTAACTCAGAGATGAATTCACACATCATAAAGCAGTTTCTCAGAAAGCTTCTTTTAGTTTTTATCTGAGGATATTTCCCTTTTCCCTATAGGCCTCAATACAATCCCAAATATCACTTTGCAGATTCCATGAAAACAATGTTATCAAGATACTCCACAAAATGCAAGATGTAACTCCATGAGATGAATTCAAGCATCACAAAGAAATTTCTCAGAAAGCTTCTTTCTAGTTTGTATCTGAGGATATTTCCTTTGTCACCATAGGCTTCTATGCGATCCAAAATATTCCTTCTCAGATTTCCGAATATCAGTGCTACCAACTTGATCCATGAAAGGAATTGTGTAACTCTGTGAAATGATTAACACATCATAAACCAATTTCTCATATAACTTTTTTCTCGTTTTTATCTGAGGATGTTTCCTTTTTCACCATAGGCCTCAATACACTCACAAATATCCCTTTGCATATTCCACAAAAGCAGCGTTAGCAAACTGCTGCATGAAAAGAAAGGCATAACCTTGTGAGGTGAATTCGGGCATCACAAACAAGTTTCTCAGAACGCTTCTTTGTAGCTTTCATCTGAGGATATTTCCTTTGTCACCAAAGACTTCAATGCAATCCATAATATCCCTTCCTAGAGTCCCCAAAAACAGTACTACCAAATTGCTCCATGAAAAGAGTTGTGTAACTCTGTGAGATGAATTCACACATCACAAAGATGTTTCTCAGAAACTTTCTTTCTAGTTTTTATCTGAGGATATTTCCTTTTTCACTGTAGTCCTCAATGCCCTCCCAAATATCCCTTTGCAGATTCCACAAAAACAGTGATGGCAAATTGCTCCAGAAAAGGAAGGTGTAACTCTGTGAGGTGAACTAACAGAGTTTTTATATGAGGATATATCCTTTGTCACCATAGGATTCAATGCGATCCAAAATATCCCTTCTCAGATTGCCCAGAAACATTGCTGGTAAACTGTTCCATGAAAAGAGTTGTGTAACTCTGCTCTGTGGGACGAGTTAGCACATCACAAAGTGGTTTCTAAGAAAACTTCTTTCTGGTTTTTGTATGATAATATTTAATTTGTCACCATAAGTGTGAATGTGCTCTGAAATATTCCATTACAGATTCCAAGAAAATAGTTTTAGCAAACTGCTCAATGAAAAGAACAGTGTAACCCAGTGAGATGAATTCTCACATTACAAAGGAGTTCTCAGAAAGCTTCTTTCTATTTTTTATATATGGATATTTATTTTTGAACAATATGCTTCAATGTGCTCCCAAATATCCCTTCTCAGACACCACAAAAACAGTGATGCAAAAGTGCTCCCTCTAGAGAAATGTTTAGCTGTATGAGACGAATACACAAATCACAAAGCATTTTCTCTGAAAGTTTCTCTTCAGTTTTAACCTGGAGATCTTCTTTCACCTAAGGACTGTATGTGCTCCCAAATATCCCATTACAGATTCCACAAAAACAGTGTTACCAAACTGCTCAATGAAAGGGAAGATTTAACCCTGTGAGATGAATTCACCCATCACAAAACAGTCTCTCAGAAAGCTTCTTTCTAGTTTTAACCTGAGGATATATCCTTTTCCACCATAGGCATCTCTGTGCTTCGACTATTCCTTTGTAGATTTTACAAAAACAGGGTTAACAAACTGCTCAAAGAAAAGAATGCTTTACCTCTGGGAGATGAATTCACCCATCAGAAAGAAATTTCTCAGAAGGCTCCTTTCTACCTTTCATCTGTGCAGCATATTTACTTTTCCACCATCAGCCTCAAGTCATTCCCAAATATCCCTTCTCAGACACCACAAAAACAGTGATGCCAAAGTGCTCCCTCTAGAGAAATGTTTAGCTGTATGAGATGAATACACGAATCACAAGGCATTTTCTCTGAAAGTTTCTCTTCTGTTTTAACCTAGAGAATTTTCTTCTTTCACCTAAGGACTGTATGTGCTCCCAAATATCCCATTACAGATTCCACAAAAACAGTGTTACCAAACTGCTCAATGAAAAGAAAGATTTAACCCTGTGAGATGAATTCACCCATCACAAAACAATCTCTCAGAAAGCTTCTTTCTAGTTTTAATCTGAGGATATATCCTTTTCCACCATAGGCATATCTGTGCTTTGACTATTCCTTTGTAGATTTTACAAAAACAGGGTTAACAAACTGCTCAAAGAAAAGAATGCTTTACCTCTGGGAGATGAATTCACCCATCAGAAAGAAATTTCTCAGAAGGCTCCTTTCTACCTTTCATCTGTGCAGCATATTTACTTTTCCACCATCAGCCTCAAGTCATTCCCAAATATCCCTTCTCAGACACCACAAAAACAGTGATGCCAAACCGATCAATCAAAAAAAAAGTTTATCTCTATGAATTGAATGCACACATCACAAAACAGTTTCTCAAAAACTTTTCCTGCAGTTTTTACTTGAAGGTATTTCCTTTGTCACCATCAGCCTCTCTGAGCTCCCGAATATCCCTTTCCAGATTCCCCAAAAAGAGTGCTTTCAAACTGCTCAATTAAAGGAAAGGTGTAACTCTGTGAGATGAATTCATGCATCACAAAGCAGTTTCTCATAATGCTTCTTTCTAGTATTTATCTGATGATGTTTCTTTTTTCCCATAGGCCTCAAGGCACTCCCAAATATCCCTTTGCAAATCCAGGAAAGCAGTTTTAGCTAACTGATCCATGGAAAGTTTCGTGTAAATCTGTGACGTGAATTAAACCATCACAAAGCAGTTTCTCAGAGAGCTTCTTTCTATTTTATATGTGAGGATGTTTCCTTTATCACCATAAGCTTTAATGCACTCCTAAATATTCTATTGCAAATTGAAAGACAACAGTGTTAGCAAACTGCTCAATGAAAAGAACAGTGTAGCTCTGTGAGATGAATTTGCACCTCAGAATGCAGTTTCTGAGAAAGCTTATTTCTAGTTTTTATGTTAGGATATTTTCTTTTTCACCATAGGTCTCAAAGCTCTCACAGATATCCCTTTGCTGATTCCAAAAAAACAGTGTTAGGAAACTGCTACAAGAAAAGTAAGGTGTAACTCTGTGAAATGAATTCACACATCACAAAGAACTGTCTCAGAAAACTTCTTTCTAATTTTTATCTGAGAATAGTTCCTTTTTCACCATTTGCCTCAATGTGCTCATGAATATCCCTTTGGAGAATTCCAGGAAAATAGTGTTAGCACACTGCTCCATAAAAAGAAAAGTGTAAATCTGTGAGTTGAATTCACACATCACAAAGCAGTTTCTCAGAAAGCTTCTTTTTTGTTTTTCTCGTAGGATGTTTCCTTTGTCACCATACACTTCAGTGCTCTCCCGAATATCCTCTTGCAGATTCCACGAAAACGGTGTTATCAAACTGCTCAATGAAAACAACAGTGTAACTCTCAGAGATAAATTCACACAACATGACGTAGTTTTTCAGAAATCTTCCTTCTAGTTTTTAATTGAGGATATTTCCTTTGTCACCATAGACTTCATTGTGACCCACAATATCCCTTCTCAGATTTCCCAAAAAACAGTGCTACGAAACTGTTACATTAAAAGAATGGTGTAACTCTGTGAGATGAATTCACATATCACAAAGTTGTTTCTCAGAAAACTTCTTTGTAGTTTTTATCTGAGTACATTTCCTTTTTCACCATATTAATCGATACGCACCCCAATATCCCATAGCAGATTAATCGAAAAAAGTGTTATCAAACTTCTCAACGAAAAGAACTGTGTAACTCTGTGAGATGAGTTACACATCACAAAGCAGGTTCACAGAAAGCTTCTTTTTGGACTTTTATCTGTGGATATTTCCTTTGTCACCACAGGCTTCAATGCACTACCAAATATCCTACTGCATATTGCACAATAACTGTGTTATCAAGCTGCTCAATGAAAATAACAGTTAAACTCTGTAAGATGAATTCACACATCACAAAGCTGTTTTTCAGAACGATTCTTTTACTTTTTATCTGTGGAAAGTTCATTTTTCACTATACGCATGAAAGGGCTCCAGAATATCCCATTGCAGATTCCATGAAAGAAGTGTTAGCACATTGATCCAGGAAGAGAAAGGTGTTACCCCAAGAGATAAATTCACACATCACAAAGAACTTCCTTAGAAAGCTTCTTTCTAGTTTTTATCTGAGAATATTTTATTTGTCAACATTGGCTTCAATGTGATCCAAAATATCCCTTCTCAGATTTCCCAAAAACACTGCTGAGAAACTGTTTCATGAAGAGAATCGTGAAACTTTGTGAGATGAATTAATACATTGGAAAGTGGTTTCTCAGAAAGCTTCTTTCAAGTTTTTATATGAGGATATTTCCTTTGTCACCATATGTCTCAAAGAACTCTGAAGTATCCCATTGCAGATTCCAAGACAACAGTGTTATCAAACTGCTCAATAAAAAGAACAGCGTAACTCTATGAGATGAATTCACACATCACAAAGCAGTTTCTCAGGAAGTTTCTTTCTAGTTAATATCTGATTATATTTCCTTTGTCACCATAGGCTTCATGGTGATCCAAAATATTCTCAGATTCCCCAAAAACAGTGCTACTAAAATGCTCCATGAAAAGAATCATGTAACTCTGTGACATGAATTCACAAATCACAAAGCAATTTCTCAGCAAGTATCCCTTTGGTTATCATCTGAGAATATGTACTTTGTCACGACAGGCTTCAATGCTCTCTCAAATATCCTATAGCAGATACCACGAAAACGGTGTTATCAAGCTGCTCATTGAAAGGAATGCTGTAATTCTGTAAGATGAATCCACACATCACAAAGCAGTTTCTCAGAAAGCTTCTTTCTAGTTTTTATCTGAGGACATTTCCTTTGTCACTATAGGCCTCAATGCGCTCCCAAATGTCCCATTAAATATTCCATGAAAACAGTTTTGGCACACTGCTCCATGAAAAGAATAGTGTAACCCTGTGAGATGAACTAAGACATCACAAAGACCTTTCTAAGAAAGCTTCTTTCTAATTTTTAACTGAGGATATTTACTTTGTCACCAGAAGCTTCAAAGTGATCCAAAATATCCATTCTCAGATTTCCCAAAAACAGTGCTGCCAAACTGCCCCATGAAAAGTATTGTGTAACTCTCTGAGATGTATTATCACATCACAAAGCTGTTTCTGATAAATCTTCTTTCTAGTTTTTGTATGATGATTTTCCTGTCACCATAAGCTTCAATGCGCTCCCAAATATCCCATTGTAGATTCCAGGAAAACTGTATTAGCAAACTGCTCATTGAAAAGAACAGTGTAACTCTGAGATGAATTCACACTTCACAAGGACCCTTCTCAGAAAACTTCTTTCTAGTTCCTGCCTGAGGATATTTCCTTGTCACCGTAGGCTGCAATATGATCCAAAATATGCCTTCTCAGATTCACCAAAAACAGTGCTACCATACTGATCCATGAAAAGAATCATGTAATTCTGTGAGATGAATTAATACATCACAAAGTGGTTTCTAAGAAAGCTTCTTTCTAGTTTTTATCTGAGGATTTTCCTTTATCACCATAGGGCTTAGAGCACTCCCAAATAGCCCTTGGCAGATTCCAAAAAAATAGTGTTGGCACACTGCTCTGTGAAAAGTAAGGTGTAACTCTGTGAGATGAATTGACACATCACAAAGTAGTTTCTCAGAAAGCTTCTTTTTCTTTTATCTGAGGATATATCCTTTGTCACCATAGGCTTCCATGCACTCTCAAATACCCTATTGCAGATTCCACGAAAAAAGTGTTATTCAACTGCTCAATGAAAAGAGCCGTGTAACTCTGTGAGATGAAATCACACATCATGAAGCAGCTTCTCAGAAAGGTTCCTTCTAATTTTTACCTGAGGATACTTCCTTCTTCACTATAGGCCTCAATGCATTCCCAAATATCCCTTTCCATATTCCAGGAAAACCGTGTTAGCAGACTCCTCCATGAAAAGAAAGGTGTATCACCTTGAGGTGAATTCACAAATCACAAAGCAGTTTCTCAGAGAATTTCTTTCTAGTTTTTGTCTGAGGATATTTCCTTTGTCACAATAGGCTTCAATGAGATCAAAATATACCCTCTCAGATTGACCAAAAGCTGTGCTAAAAAACTGCATCATGAAAAGAATTGTGTAAGTCTGTGAGATGAATTAAAACATCAAAAGCAATTTCTCAGAAAGCTTCTTTCTAGTTTTTATATGAATGAATTTCCTTTGTCACCACAAGCTTCAATGGGCTCCGAAATATCCCATTGCAGATTCCAAGAAAACAGGGTTAGCAAACTGCTCATGAAAACAACAGTGTAACTCTGTGAGCTTAATACACACATCACAAAGAAGTTTCTCTGAAAGTTTCTTTCTAATTTTAATCTGAGGATATTTACTTTAACACCATAGACTTCAATGTGATCCAAAATACCCCTTCTCACATTCCCCAAAAACAGGGCTGCCAAACTGCTTCATGAAAGCAAAGGTGTAACTCTGTGAGATGATTTCAGAAACCACAAAGCAGTTCCACAGAAAGCTTCATTCTAGTTTTTGTCTCAGGATATTTCCTTTGTCACCATAAACTTCAATGCACTCAGAAGTAACCCATTGCAGACTCCAAGAAAACAGTGTTATGAAACTGATCAATGAACAAAACAGTGTAACACTGTGAGATGAATTCAAACATCACAAAGTGGTTTCTCAGAAAGCTTCTTTTTGGTTTTCCTTTGAGGATATTTACTTTGTCACAATATTCTTACTTGCACTCCCAGATATCCTATTGCAGACTCCAGAAAAACAGTATTATATAAAGGCTCAAAGAAAAGCATGACGTAGCTCTGTGAGATGAATTAACTAATCACAACACAGTTTCTCAGAGAGTTTCTTTCCAGTTTTTATCTGAGGATATTTCCTTTGTCACCACAGGCTTCAATGCAATCCAAAACATCCCTTCTCAGATTCTGCATAAACAGTGCTGCCAAACTGCTCCATGAAAAGAATCGTGCAACAGTGTGAGATGAATTCATAAACCACAGAGCATTTTCTCAGAAATCTTCTTTCTAGTTTTTAATCTCAGAATATTTCCTTTTTCATTATAGGCCTCAATGTGCTCCCAAATATCCCTTGGCAGACTCCACAAAAACAGAGTTAACAAACTGTTCCAGGAATAGAAAAGTGTAACTCTGTGAGATGAATTCACACATCACAAAGAACTTTATCAGAAAGTTTCTTTTTAGTTTTTATCTGAGGATATTTTCTTTGTCACCATAGGCTTCAATGTGATCCAAAATATGCCTTCTAATATTCCCCAAAAACAGTGCTACCAAACTCATCCATGAAAATAATCATGTAAATCTTGGAGGTTAATTAAAACATCACAAAGCAGTTTCTCAGAAAGCTTCTCTCTAGCTTTTATATGATGATATGCTGTTTGTCACCCTAAACTTCAATGCACTCCGAAATATCCAATTGCAGATTTGAAATAAACAGTGTAAGGAAACTGCTCACTAAAAAGAACAGTGTAACCCTGTGAGATGAATTCACACATCACAAAGCAGTTTCTCACAAAGCTTCTTTCCATTTTTTATCTGAGGATAATTCTTTTTTCATCATAGGACTCAATGCACTCGTACATATCCCTCTGTATATTCCACAAAGCAATGTTAACAAACTGCTGCTAGAAAAGAAAGATGTAACTCTGTGAGATGAATTCACATATCACTAAGAAGATTCTCAGAAAGCTTCTTTCTGGTTTTTAACTGAGGATATTTCCTTTCCCACCATAGACTTCAAGCAATCCTAATTATCCCTTCTCAGATTTCCCAAAAACACTGTGACCAAACTGCTGCATGAAATGTATTGTGTAACTCTGTGAGATGGATTCACACATCACAATGCAGTTTCTCAAAAACCTTCTTTCTAGCTTCTTTCTGAGGATATTTCCTTTGTCACCATAATCTTCAATGTACTCCGAAATATCCCATTGCAGATTCCAAGAAAACGGTGTGAGCAAACTGCTCAATGAAAAGATCAGTATAAGTCTGTGAGATGAGTTCACACATCACAAAGCAGTTTTTATTTGATTATATTTGTTATTTGATTATATTTTCTTTTCTACCATTGGCTTCAATGTGCTCCCAAATATCTTATAGCAGGTTCCATGAAAACAGTGTTGGCAAACTGCTTTTTGAAAAGAACAGTGTAATTCTGTGTGATGAATTGACACATCACAAAACACTATCTCAGAAAACCTCTTCCTAGTTTTTATCTGAGTATATTTTCTTTGTCATCATAGGCTTCAATGTGATCCAAAATGTACCCTCTCAGTTTCCCCTAAAACAGTGCTACCAAACTGATCCATTAGAAGAATCATGTAACTCTGTGAGATGAATTAGCACATCACAAAGCAGTTTCTCAGAAAGCTTCTTTCTAGTTTTTATATGAAGATATTTCCTTAGTCACCTTAAGTTCAATGCTCTCCGAAATATCCCCTTGCAGATTCCAAGAAAACAGTGTTAGCAAACTGATCATGAAAAGAACAGTGTAACTTTGTGAGATGAATTCAAACATCACAAAGCAGTTTCTCAGAAAGTTTCACTTGGCTTTTTATCTGAGGATGTTTCCTTTATAACCATAAGCTTCAATGTGCTCCCAAATTTCCTATTGCAGATTCCATGAAAACAGTGTTAACAAACTGCTCAAAGGAAAGAAAAGTGTATCATGGTGAGATGAATTCACAAATCAAAAAGCAGTTTCTCAGAAAGCTTCTTTCTACATTTTCTTTGAGGATATTCCTTTCATCATCATAGGCTTCATGGCGATTGGGAATATCCCTTTGCTGATTTCACAAAAACAGTTTTAGCAAACTGCTCCATTGAAAGAAAGGTGTAACTCTATGAGATTAATTCATACATCACAAAGAAGTTTTACAGAAAGCTTCTTTCCAGTTTGTATCTGAGGATATATCCTTTGTCACCATAGGCTTCAATGCAATAAAAAATATCCCTTCTCAGATTCCCCAAAAACAGTGCTACCAAACTGCTCCATGAGTAGAATCATGTAACTCTCTGTGATGAATTCAGAAAACACAAAGCAATTTCTGAGAAGGCTTTTTCTTCATTATTGTCCGAGAATATTTCCTTTGTCACCATAAGTTTCAATGTGCTCTGAAATATCCCATTGCAGATTCAACGAAAACAGTGTTTGTGTTATCAAACTGCTGAATGAAAAGAACACCGTAGCTCTATGAGATGAATTCACACATCACAAAGCGGTTTCTCTGAAAGTTTCTGTCTAGTTTTTATCTGAGGTGTTGCCTTTGTCACCATAGACTTCAATGCCAACCAAAATATCCCTTCTCAGGTTCCCTAAAATCAGTACAAAAAATCTGCTTGATGAAAAGAAAGGTGTAACTGTGAGATGAATTCACAAATCAGAAAGCAGTTTTTCAGAAAGCTTCTATCTAGTTTTTGTCTGAGGATATTTCCTTTTTTACCATAAGCTTCAAAGCTCTCTGAAATATCCCCTTGCAGATTCCACGAAAATGCTGTGATCAAACAGCTCAATGAAAAGAAGCATAACTCTGTGAGATAAATTCACAAATCAAAAAGCAGTTTCTCAGAAAGCTTCTTTCTAGTTTTTCTCTGAGGATATTTCCTTTTTCACTATAGGCCTCAATCCACTCTCAAATATCCCTTTGTAGATTGCAGAAAAACAGTGTTTGCAAACTGCTCAGTGAAAAAATCAGTGTAACATAGTGAGATGAATTCACCCATCATGATGCAGTTCCCAGAAATCTTCTTTCTAGTTTTTATCTGAGAATATTTAGATTTTCAACATAGGCCACAATGCACTCCAAAATATCACTTTGCAGATTCCACAAAAACAGTGTTAGTAAATGGCTCCCTGTAAACAAAGGTGTAACTCTGTGAGATGAATTCACACATCACAGAGAACTTTCTCAGAAACCTTCTTTCCAGTTTTGATCTGAGGATATTTACTTTGTCAACCTAGGCTTCAATGTGATCCAAAATACCCCTTCTCAGATTCCCCAAAAACTGTGCTATGAAACTGATCCATTAAAAGAATTGTGTAACTCTGTGAGAAGAATTCAAAATAACAAAGTGGTTTCTCAGAAAGCTTCTTTTTCTTTTTTTTTACCTGAGGATATTTCCTTTGTCACCATAGGCTTCAATGCGCTCTCAATTATCCTATTGCACATTCCATGACAACAGTGTTAGCAAACAGCTGTAGCAAAAGAATGGAGTAAATCTGTGAGATGAAGTCACCAATCACAAAGCAGTTTCTCAGAAATCTTCTTTCGAATTTTTATCTTTGGATATTTCCTTTGTCATCATAAACTTCAATGTGACCCAAAATATTTCTTCTCAGATTTCCAAAAAGAGTGATACCAAACTTGTCCATGAAAAAAATCGTGTAACTCTGTATGATGAATTCACGAATCACAAAGCAGTTTCTCAGAAATTTTCTTTCTAGCTTTTGTCTGAGGATATTTCCTTTTTCACCAAAGTCCTCAATTCGTTCGTGAATATACTTTTGCAGATTCCACGAAAATGGTGTGAGCAAACTGCTCCATGAAAAGAAAGATGAAAATCTGTGAGATGGATTCACATATCACAAAGCAGTTTCTCAGCAAGCTTCTTTTTGGTTTCTGTCTGAGGATATTTCCTTTGTCACCATAGGCTTCAATGAGTTCCCAATTATACTATTGCAGATTCCTCAAAAATAGTGTTAGCAAACTACTGCAAGAAAAGAATCATGTAAATCTGTGACTTGAATTCACACATCACAAAGCATTTTCTCAGAAAGCTTCTTCCTAGTTTTTAATCTGAGGATATTTCTTTTGTCATCATAGGTAGGCCTCAATGGGCTCCCAAATATACCTTTGTAGATTTCATGAAAAGAGGGTGACCAAACAGCTCAATGAATTCACACGTCACAAAGCAGTTTCACAGAAATCTTCTTTTTGATTTTTATCAGAGGTTATTTCCTTTATCACTATAATCTTCCATGCACTCCCAAATACCCCTTTGTGGATTCCACAAAAACAGAATTAGCAAACTACTCCATGAAAAGAAATGTGCAACACTGTGAGACCAATTCACACATCACAAAGGACTTTCTCAGAAAAATCCTTTCTAGTTTTTATCTGAGGATATTTCCTTTATCACCACAGGCTTTAATGTGATCCCAAATATCCCTTCTCAGATTCATGAACAAGAGTGCTCCCAAACTGATCCATGAAAAGAATCGTGTAACTCTGTGAAATGAATTAATGCATGACAAAGTGATTTCTCAGATTCTTTACAGTTTTTATATGAGGATATTTCCTTTGTCACCAAAAGATTCAATGCACTCTCAAATATTCTATTTCAGATTCCAAGAAAACAGTTTTATCAAGCTGTTCAATGAAAAGAAGAGTGTAACTATGTGAGATGAATTCACGCATCACAAAGCAGTTTCTCAGAAAGCTTCTGTTAGTTTTTATCTGAGGATACTTGCTTTCCCACGATAGACATCAAATCGCTTCCAAAAATCCCTTTGCCGATTCTGCGAAAACAGTGTTAGCAAACTGCACTAGGAAAAGAAAGGTGTAACACTGTGAGATGAATTGAAACAACACAAAGCAGTTTCTTAGAAAGATTCTTTTTGTTTTTAACTGAGAATATTTCCTTTGTCACCGTAGGCTTCAATGCACTCTCAAATATCGTATTGTAGGTTCCACAAAAACAGTGTAATCAAGCAGCTCAATGAAAAGTATGGTGTAACTCTGTAAGATGAATTTACACATCACAAAGGAGTTTCTCAGAAGTCTTCTTGCTAGTTTTTATCTGAGGATATTTCCTTTTTCACTATATGCCTTAATGGACTCCGAAATATCCCTTTGCAGATTCAAAGAAAACAGTGTTAGCAAATGGCTTCATGAATAGAAAGGTGTAAATCTGTGACACGAATTCAAACATCACAAAGAACTTTCTTAGGAAAGATTCTTTCTAGTTTTTATCCGAGGATATCTCCTTTGTCACCGTAGGCTTCAATGCAATCCAAAATATCCCTTCACAGATTACTCCAAAAACAGTGCTAAAAAATTGATCCATAAAAAGAATCGTGTACACTGTGAGATGAATTAACACATCACAAAGCAGTTTCTCAGAAAGATTCTTTCTAGTTTTTATATGAGGATATTTCCTTGGTGACCATAAATTTCAATACATTCCAAAATATCCTATTGTAGAATCCAGGAAACAGTGTTATCAAACGGCTCAATGAAATGAACAGTGTAAATCTGTAAGATGAATTAACACATCACAAAGCAATTTCTCCAAAAGTTTCCTTCTACTTTTTCTCTGAGGATATTTCCTTTTTCACCATAGGCCGCTATGTGCTCCCAAATATTCCTTTGCAAATTCCACGAAAACTGTTTTAGCAATCTGCTCCATGAACAGAAAGGTGATACTTTGTGAGATGAATACACACATCACAAAGTAGTTTCTGAGAAAGATTCTTTCTAGTCTTTATCTGAGGATAAAACCTTTGTCACCCTAAACTTCAAAGCGATCCAAAATATCCCTTTTCAGATTCCCCAAAAACAGTGCTGCCAAGCTGCTCCATGGAAAGAATGGTGTAACTATGTGAGATGAATTCACACATCACAAAGCTGCTTCACAGACAGGTTCTTTCTTGTATTTATCTGAGGATATTTCCTTTTCTCCATATTCCTCAATGCATTCCAGAATATCCCATTGCAGATTGCATGAGAAAATTGTTATCAAATTTCTCAATGAAGAGAATGGTGTAACTCTGTGAGATGAATGGACACATCACAAAGCAGTTTCACAGTGAGCTTCTTTCTAGTTTTTGTGTGAGTATATTTCCTTTTTCAACATATTCTTCAATGCACTCATGAATATCCCTTTTCAGATTCCATGAAAATAGTATTAGCAAACTGCCCCATGAAAGAAAAAGTGTAAATCTGTGAGATTAATTTACCCATTACAAAGCAGTTTCTCAGAAAATTTCTTTTTGACTTTTCTCTGAGGATATTTCCTCAGTCACCATAGGCTTCAATGTGCTCCCAAATATCCTATTGCAGATTCCACGAAAACAGTGTTAGCAAACTTCTCCATGAAAAGAAAGTTGTAACTCTGTGAGATAAATTCACACATCACAAAGAACTTTCTCAGAAAGTTTCTTTCAATTTTTTATCTTAGGATATTTTCTCTGTCACCATCGGCTGAAATGCTATCTAAAATATCCCTTCTCAGATTCCCCCAAAACAGTGCTACCAAACTATTCCATTAAAACAGTGGTGTGACTCTCTGAAGTGAATTCACACATCACAAAGTTGTTTCTGAGAAAGTGTCCTTCCAGTTTTTATCTGAGGATATTTCCTTAGTCACTGTAGACTTCAATGGTATCCAAAATATCACTTCCCAGATTCCCCAAAAACAGTGCTATCAACTGATCCATGAAAAGAATCGTGTAACTCACTGAGATAAATTCACAAATCATAAAGTAGTTTATCAGAAAATATCTTTCTAGTTTTTGTCTGATTATATTTCCTTTTTCTCAACAAGTTCCAATGTGCTCCGGAATATGTCATTGCATATTCTAAGAAAACAGTTTTAACAAACTCCTCGTTGAAATGAATAGTGTAACTCAGTCAAATGAATTCTCACATCACAAAGCAGTTTCTCAGAAAGCTTCTTTTTGGATTTTTCTATGAGGATATTTCTTTTGTCATGTTAGGCTTCAATGTGCTCCCAAATATTCTAAGGCAGATTCCACTAAAAAGTGTTATCTCACTGCTGAAAGAAAAGAATGGTGTAACTCTATGAGAAGACTTCACACATCACAAAGCAGTTTCTCAGAAAGCTTTCTTTTGGTTTTCCTATGAGGATATTTCCTTTTTCACTATAGGCCTCAATGCATTCCCAAATATCCCTTTGTAGATTCCACAAGAAGTGTGTTAGCAAACTCCCCCATGAAAAGAAATGTGTAACTCTGAGAGATGAATTCACACACCACACAGAACTTTCTCAGATAGCTTCTTTTTAGTTTTTATCTGAGGATATGACCTCAGTCACCACAGGCTTCAATGTGATCCAAAATATCCCTTCTTAGATTCCCCAATAACAGTACTACCAAACGGATCCATGAAAACAATCGTGTAACTCTGTCAGATGAATTAACACAACACAAAGCAATTTGTCAGAAAGCTTCTTTCTAGTTTTTATATGAGGGTATTTCAGTTGTCATCATAAGCTTCAATGGACTCCAAAATATCCCATTGCAGATTGCAAGAAAACAATGTTAGCAAACTGCTCAATGAAAAGAACAGTGTAATTCTCTGACATGAATCACACATCACAAAGCAATTTCTCTGATAATTTCATGCTAGTTTTTGTCTAAGAATATTAATTTTTCACACTCAGCCTCAATGCGCTCCAAAATATGCCATTGTATATTCCAAGAAAACAGTGTTAGAAAATGCTCCATGAAAACAACAGTGAAACTCTGTGCATTGAATTCAAACATCACAGAGCTGATTCTCAGAAAGCTTCTTTCTAGTTCTTCTATGAGGATATTTCCTTATTCACTATAGTCCTCAATGTGCTCCCAAATGCCCACTTGCAAATTCTATGAAAACAGTGTTAGCAAACTTCTCCATAAAAAGAAAGCTGTAAAACTGTGAGATGAATTCACACATCACAAAGAACTTTCTCAGAAAGCTTCTTTATCGTTTTTATCTGAGGATATTTCCCATTCACCATAGGCTTTATTGTGATCCAAAATATTCCTTCTCAGATTCCCCAAAAACAGTGCTATCAAACTGATCCATGAAATGAATCGTGTAACACTGTGTGAAGAATTAACAAATAAGAAAGTAGTTTTTCAGAATGTTTCTTTCTAGTTTTTGTCTGAGGATATTTACTTTTTCAACATAAGCTTCAATGCACTCTGAATTATCCCTTTGCAGATTCCATGAAAACAGTTTTCGCAGACTTATAAATAAAAAGAATAGTGTAACTCTGTGAGATGAATTCACACACCTCAAAGAATTTTCTCAGAAAGCTTCTTTATAGTTTTTATCTGAGGATATTTCTTTTTTCACTATAGACCTCAATGCAATCTCAAGTATCACTTTGTAGTTTCCATGAAAAGTGTATTAGCAAACTGCTCAATGAAGAGAACGGTGTTACTCTGTGAGATGAATTCACACATCACAAAGCAGTATCGCAGAAAGTTTCTTTGTAGTTTTTATCTGAGGATATTTCCTTATTTATTATATTCCACAATGCACTGCCCAATATAACTTTGCAGATTCCACGAAAACATTTATCAAACTGCTCAATGAAAAGAATGGCGTATCTCTGTGAGATTAACTCAAACATCACAAAACAGTTTCTCAGAAAGCTTCTCTCTAGTTTTTATCTGAGGATATTTCCTTTTTCACTATACGCTTCAATACGAGCCAAAGTGTACCTTCTCAGATTCACCAAAAATAGTACTACCAAACGGATCCATGAAAAGAATTGTGTAACTCTGTGAGAACATCTCAAAGCAGTTTCTCAGAAAACATCTTTCTACTTTTTATATGAATATATTTCCTTTGTCACCATCGGCTTCAATCCGATCCAAAATATCCCTTCTGAATTTTCCCTAAAACTGTGCTACCAAACTGCTCCATGAAAAGAATCATGTAACTCTGTGAAAAGAATTCACAAATGACAAAGCAGCTTCTCAGAAAGCTTCTTTTTAGTTTTTCTCTGAGGATATTTCCTTTGTCACCATAAGCTTCAATGTGCTCTGAAATATCCCATTGCAGATTACAAGAAAGCATTGTTAGCAAATTTCTCAATGAAAAGAACAGTATAAACACTGTTAGATAAATTCACCCATCACAAAATAGTTTCTCAGAGAGTCTTTCTAGTTTTTATCTGAGGATATATACTTTTTCACGAGAGGTCTCAATGCACTTCCAAATATCCCTTTGCATATTGCACGAAAACAGTGATAGGAAACTTCTTCATGAAAAGAATGGTGTAAGTCTGTTAGATGAATTCACACATCACAAAGAACTTTCTCAGAAAGCTTCTTTCCAGTTTTTATCTGTGTATAAATCCTTTGTCACCATAGGCTTCAATGCGATGCAAAATATCCCTTCTCAGATTCCCCGAAAAGAGTGCTACCAACAGTGACATGAAAAACATCATGTAACTCTGTGATGAATTCACAAATCACAAAGCAGCTTATCAGAAAGATTCTTTCTTGTTTTGTCTGAGGTTATTACTTTTGTCACCGTAAGCTTCAATGCACTCTGAAATATACTATTGCAGATTACAGAAAAGCAGTGCTTGCAACCTGCTCAGTGAAAAGAACAGTGTAACCCTGTGAGAGGAATTGAGACAGCACAAAGCAGTTTCTCAATAGGCTTCTTTTTGGTTTTCATCTGATTATATTTCTTTTGTGACCATAGGCTTTAATGCACTTCGAAATATCCCATTGCATATTCCAAGAAAACAGTGTGAACAAATTGCTCAATGAAAACAATGTGTAACTCTAAGAGATGAATTCACACATCACAATGCAGTTTCTCAGAAAGATTTTTCTAGTTTTTAACTGAGAATATATCCTTTTTCAGCATAAGCCTCAATGTGCTCCCAAGTATCCCATTGCAGATTCCATGAAAACAGTGTTAGCCAACTGCTCCATGAAAAGAAAGTTGTAACTCTGTGATATGATTTCTCATATCATGAAGAACTTTCTCAGAAAGCTTCTTTCTAGTTTTTATCTGAGGATATTCCCTTGGTCACCATATTTTTCAATGGAATCCAAAATATCCCTTCTCAGTTTACCCAAAAACAGTGCTACAAAACTGATCCATGAAAACAGTCGTGTAAATCCGTGAGATGAATTAACACATCACAAAGTGGTTTCGTAAAAGGTTTCTTTCCAGTTTTTATATGAGGATATTTTCTTTGTCACCATAAGGTTCAATGCACTCTGGAATATCCCTTTGCAGATTCCAAGAAAGCAATGTTAGCAAACTGTTCAATGAAAAGGACTGTGTAACTCCCTGACATGATGTTACACACCACAAAGAAGACTCAGAAAGCTTCTTTTTGGTTTGTCTGAGGATATTTCCTTTTTTACAATAAGCGTCAGTGTTCTCTGAAATATGCCAGCTCAGATTCCAAGAAAACGGTGTTAGCAAGCTGCTCAATGAAAAGAACAATGTAACTCTATGACTTGAATTCACACAACACAAAGCCATTTCTCAGAAAGCTTCTCTTTGGTTTTTCTATGAGTTTAATTCCTTTGTCAGCATAGGCTACAATGTGATCCCAAATATCCTGTTGCAGATTCCATGAAAACAGTGTTATCAACCTGCACAATGAAAAGAATGGTGCAACTCTATGAGATGAATTCACACATCACAAAACAGTTTCTCAGAAAGCGTCTTTATAGTTTCTATCTGAGGATATTTCCTTTTTCACTGTAGGCCTCAAAGCACTCCCAAATAACCCTTTGCAGATTCCACGAAAACTCTGTTACCAAACTGTCCCATGAAAAGAAAGGTTTAACTATGTGAGATAATTTCACACATCACAAATAACTGTCTCAGAAAGATTCTTTCTAGTTTTTATCTGAGGATATTTCCTTAGTCACCACAGGCTTCAATGCGATCAAAAGTATCCCCTCTCAGATTGCCCAAAAACAGTGCAACCAAGCTGATCCATGAAAAGAATCATACAACTCTGTGAGAAGAATTAACACATCAGAAAGTAGTTTCTCAGAAAGCTTCTTTCTAGTTTTCATATAAGGATATTTCCTTTGTCACCATAAGTTTGAATGTGCTCTGAATTGTCCCATTGAAGATTCCAAGAAAACAGTGTTAGCAAACTGCTGAATGAAAAGAACAGTGTCATGGTCTTATATGATTCACACAACACAAAGTCATTTCTCAGAAATCTTCGTTCTAGTTTTTGTCTGAAGATATTTCCTTTTTCTCAATAAGCTTCAATGAGCTCTGAAATATGCCATTGTAGATTCCAAGATAAAAGTATCAGCAAACTGCTCAATGAAATGGACAGTGTAACTCAGTGAGATGAATTCACACATCTCAAACCAGTTTCTCCAAAAGTTTCTTTTTGTTTTTTGTCTGAGAATATTTCCTTTGTCATCATAGGCTTCAATGTGCACCCAAATATCCTTTTGCTTATTCTATGATAACTGTGTTATCAAACTGCTCAATAAAAAGAATGTTGTAACTCTGTGAGATGAATTCACAAATCACAAAGCAGTTTCTCAGAAAGCTGTTTTCTTGTTTTTATAAGAGCATATTTCTTTTTCCATTGTGGGCCACAATGTGCTCCCAAATAGCCCTTTGCAGATCCCAAGAAAACTCTCTTAGCAAACTGCCCCATGAAAAGAAAGGCATAACTCTGTGAGATGACTTCACACAGCACACAGAACTTTCTCAGAAAGCTTGTTTCTAGTTTTTATCTGAGGACATTTTCCTTTTCACCATGTACTTCTATGCAATCCAAAATATCCTTTCTCAGATTCCACTAAAACAGTGCTAACACACTTATCCATGAAAAGTCTCCTGTAACGCCTTGAGATGAATTAACACATCTCAAAGCAGTTTCTGAGAAAGCTTTTCTTTCGTTTTCATATGGGGATAATTCATTTGTCATCATAGACTTCAATGTGATACAAAATATCCCTTCTCAGATTCCCCCAAAACAGTGCTATCAAACAGCCACATGAAAAGAATCGTGTAACTCTTAGATGAATTCACAAATCACAAAGCAGTTTCTCAGAAACCTTCTTTCTAGTTTTTGTCTGAGAATATTTCCTTTGTCACCATGAGCTTCAATGTCCTCCAAAATATCCCATTGCAGATTCCAAGAAAAGAGTGTTAGCAAACTGCTCAGTGAAAAGAACAGTGTAACTCTGTGAGATGAATTGGCACAACATAAAGCAGTTTCTCAGAAAGCTTCTTTTTGGTTTTCATCTGAGGATATTTCCTTTGTCACCATAGGCTTCAATGCACTCCCAAATATTCCATTGCAGATTCCACGAAAAAAGTGTTCTCAAACTGCTCCATGAAAAGAATGGCATAGCTCCATGAGATGAATTCACACATCACAAAGCAGTTTCTCACAAAGCTTCTTTCTAATTTTTATGTGAGAATATTTGCTTTTCCACTATAGTCCACAATGCACTCCAAAATATCCCTTTGCAGATTCCAGGAAAACAGTATTAGCAAACATATCCCTGAAAAGAAAGGTGGAATACTGTGAGATGAATTCCCACATCACACGGAAGTCTCTCAGAAAGCCTCTTTATAGTTATTACTTCAGGATATGTCCTTTGTCACCCTAGGCTTCAATGAGATTAAAAATATCCTTTCTCAGATTCCCCAAAAACAGTGCTGACAAACTTATCCATGAAAATAATCGTGCAACCCTATGAGCTGAATTAACACATCATGAAGCTATTTCTCAGAAAGTTTCCTTCTAGTTTTTATATGAGGATATTTCCTTTGTCACCATAAACTTCAATGCGCTACAAAATATCCCATTGCAGGTTCCACGAAAACAGTGTTAGCAAACTGCTATATTAAAACAAAGGTATAACTCAGTGAGATGAGTAAACACATCACAAATCAGTTTCTCATAAACCTTGTTTCCAGATTTTATACGTGGATACTTCCTTTGCCACCATAGGCTTTAATGCGATAAAAAATATCCCTTCTCAGATTCCCCCAAAACAGTGCTACCAAACTGCTCCAAGAAAAGACTCGTGTAACACTGTGAGAAGAATTAACATATCTCAAAGAAGTTATCTCTGGGAGATGAATTCACCGATTACAAAGACATTTCTCAGAAAGCTCCTTTCTAGTTTTTCTCTTTGCATATTTACTTTTCCACCATCAGCCTCAATGTGCTCCCATATATCGCTTCCCAGACACCACAAAAACAGTGATGAAAACCTGCTCAATCAACAAAATGGTTTATCTCTATGAGTTGAATACACACCTCACAAAACAGTTTCTCAAAACCTTCTCTCCAGTTTTTATCTGAAGATATTTCCTTTTCCACCATAGGCCTCTATGAGCTCCAGAAAATCCCTTTGCAGATTCCCCCAAAAGAGGGCTACCAAACTACTCAACAAAAAGAAAGCTGTAACCCTGTGAGATGAATTCACCCTTTACAAAGCAGTTTATCTAAAGCTTTTCTCTAGCTTTTATCTGAGGATATTTCCTTTTGCACCATAGGTCTCAAAGCCCTCCCAAATATCCCTTTGCAGACTCCTTGAAAACAGTGTTTACGAACTGCTCCATAAAAAGAAAAGTGTAACTCTGAGAGATGAATTCACACATCACAAAGAACTTTCTCAGAACGCTTCTTTCTAGTTTTTATCTGAGGATATTTCCTTTGTCACCATAGGCTTCAAAGCCCTCCCAAGTATCCTATTGCAGATTCCACAAAAACAGTCTTATCACACTGCTCAATGTCAAAAACAGCGTATCTCTGAGAGATGAATTCACACATCACAAAAAAGTTTCTCAGAAAGCTTCTTTCTACTTTTTATCTGTGGACATTTCCTTTTTCAAGATAGGCCTCAATGTGCTCCCAAATATCCCTTTGGAGATCCCAAAAAAACAGTGTTAGCAAATTTCTTTATGAAAAGAAAGCTGTAGCTCTGTGAGATGAATTAACACATCACAAATAACTTTCTCAGAAACCTTCTATCTATTTTTTATCTAGGGATATTTCCTTTTTCACTATATTCCTGAATGTTCGCCTGAATATCCCATTGCAGATTAAACGAGCAAAGTTTCTGCAAACTTCTCAATGAAAAGAACAGTGTAACTCTGTGAGATGAAATGACACATCACAAAGCAGTTTCTCAGAAAGATTATTTTTAGTTTTTATCTGAGGATAATTCCTTTGTCACTATAGGCTTCAATGCACTCCCAAATATCACTTGGTAGATTCCACGATAACAGTGTTAGCAAACTGCTCCATGAAAAGAAAGGTGTAACTCTGTGAGATGAATTTACACATCATGAAGAAGTTTCTCAGAAAGCTTCTTTCTAGTTTTTATGTGATAATATTTCCTTTGTCAATATAGGCTTCAACGTCATCCAAAATATCCCTTCTCAGATTCCCCAAAAGCAGTGCTACCAAACTGCTCCCTGAAAAGGAAGGTGTATCTCTATGATGAATTCACAGATCACAAAGCAGTTTCTCAGGAAGCTTCTTTCTAGTATTTATCTGAGGATATTTTCTTTTTCACTGTATGCCTCAATGCGCTCCCAAATATCCCTTTGCAGATTCCATGAAAACAGTGTTAGCTACTACTCAATGAAGGGAAAGGTGTAAAACTGTCAGATGACTTAAAACATTACAAAGAAGTTTATCAGAAAGCTTCTTTCTAGTTTATATCTGAGGATATTAGCTTTGTCACCATAGACTCAATGCAATCAAATGTGTCCCCCCTCAGATTCCACAAAAAGAGTGTTACCAAACTGTTTCATGAAAAGAATCATGTAACACTGTGAGTTGAATTAACGCATCACAAAGTGGTTTCTCAGAAAGTTTCTTTCTAATTTTTATATGAGGATATTTCCTTTGTCGCTATAAGCTTCAAAGTGCTCCAAAATATCCCATTGTAGATTTCAAGAAAACAGTGTTTGTAAACTGTCCAATGAAAAGAACAGTGTAACACTGTTAGATGAATTCACACATCACAAAGCAGTTTCTCAGAAACCTTCCTTCTGGTTTTTATCTGTTGATATTTCCTTTTTCACTATAAGCCTCAATGCACTCAAAAATATCCCTTTTCAGGTTCCACGAAAGTAGTGTCAACAAACTCCTCTATGAACAGAAAGATGTAACTCTGGAAGATGAATTCACGCATCACAAAGCAGTTTCACATAATGTTTCTTTGAGATTTTTGTCTAAGTACATTTCGTATGTTACCATAGGCTTCAATGCGGTCTGAAATAAGTTTTTGGAGATTCCAAGAAAACAGTATTAGCAAACTGCTCCATGAAACTAGTGGTGTAATTTCGTGAGATGAATTCATATATCACAAAACATTTTCTCAGAAATCTTCTATCTAGTTTTTATCTGAAGATATTTCCTTCTTCACCATCAGCCTAAATGCACTCCTGAATATCCCTTTTTTAGATTTCTTGAAAATAGTGTTAGCAAAGTGCTCCATGAAAAGAAAGCTCTAAATCTGTGAGGTGAATTCACACAGCACAAAGCTGTTTCTCAGAAAGCTTCCTTTTGGTTTTTGTTTGAGGATATTTCCTTTGTCATTATAGGCTTTAATGCGCTCCAAAATATCCTATTTAAGATTCCACGAAAACAGTGTTAGCAAACTGCTCCAAGAAAAGAATCATATAAATCTGTGAGATGAATTCACCCATCACAAAGCAGTTTCTCAGAAAGCTTCTTTCTAGTTTTTAACTGAGGATATTTCCTTTGTCACCGTAGGCTTCAATGTTATTCAAATATCCCTTCTCAGATTCCTCAAAAAGAGTGCTACCAAACTTCTCTATATAAAGACGCATGTAACTCTGTGAGAAACTGCTTTGTGATGTGTGAATTCATCTCACAGAGTTACACTTCTATTTTCTTGAGTACTTTCATGACACTGTTTTGTGGAATCAGCAATAGGATATTTCAGAGTGCATTGAAGCCAATGGTTACAAAGGAAATATCCTCAGACAAAAATCAAAAAGAAGTTTATATATTCCACAATGTGCTCTGGAATATGCCATTGCAGATTCCACAAAAAAAGTGTTGAAAACTTCTCAATGAAAAGAATGATGTAACTCTGTAAGATGAACTCACACATCACAAAGCAGTTTCACAGACAGCTTCTTTTTGTTTTTTATCCGAGGATATTTCCTTTGTCCCCAAAGGCTTCAAGGCACTCAAAAATATCCTATTGCAGATTCCATGGAAACATTGTCATCAAATTGTTCAATTAAACGAATGGTGTAAATCTGTATGATGAATTCACACATCACAGAGTAGTTTCTCAGTAAGATTCTCTCCAGTTTTTAACTGAGGATATTTGCTTTTACACATTGGCCTCAATGCACTCCCAAATATCCCTTTGCAGGTTCAACGAAAACAGTGTTATCAAACTCCTCCATGAAAAGAAACATGTAAATCTGTGAGATGAATTCACACATCATGAAGAAGTTTCTCAGAAGGCTTCTTTCTGGTTTTTATTTGAGGATATTTCCTTTGTCACTATATTCTTCAACGTGATCCAAAATATCCTGTCAAAGATTCCACAAAAAGAGTGCTACCAAAATGATCCATTAAAAGAATCAGGTCACTCTGTGAGATGAAGTAGGACATCACAAAGCGGTTTCTCAGAAATCTTCTTTCCAGTTTTTAAATGAGGATATCTCATTTGTCACCATAAGATTCAATGTACTCCGAAATATCCCATTGCAGATTCCAGGAAAACAGTGTTATCAAACTGCTCATTGAAAAGAAGAGTGTAACTCGGTGAGATGAATTCACACATCACAAAGCAGTTTCTCAGAAAGTTTCTTTCTAGTTTTTATCTGAGGATATTTCCTATTTCACCATAGTCCTCAAAGCACTCCCACATATCCCTTTGAAGATTCCACAAAAACAGTGTTAGCAAACTGCTACATGAAAAGAAAGGTGTAACTCTCTGAGATGAATTCATACATCACAAAGAAGTGTCTCAGAAAGTTTCCTTCTTGTTATTATCTGAGGATATTTCCTTTGTCACCCTAAGCTTCAATGCAATTCAAAATATCAATTCTCAGACTCCCCAAAAACAGTTCTACCAAACTCTTCCATGAAAACAATCAAGTAACTCTGTGTGATGAATTCACAAATCACAAAGCAGTTTCTCAGAAAGTTTCTTTAGAGTTTTGGTCTGAGGATGTTTCCTTTGTCACCATAAGTGTCAATGTTGTCCGATATATCCCATTGCAGATTCCAAGAATACAGTGTGAGAAAACTTCTCAATGAAAATAACAGTGTAACTCTGTGAGATGAATTCACACATCACAAAGCAGCTTATTGAAAACCTTCTTTTGGTTTTTATTTCAGGATATTTCCTTTGTCACATTAGCCTTCAATGTGCTCCCAAATATCCCTTTCCAGATTCCACAAAAACACTGTTACCAAACTGCTCCAAGAAAAGAATCATGTAACTATGTAAGATGAATTAACATATCACAAAGCAGTTTCTCAAAAAGATTCTTTCTATTACTTATCTGAGGATATTTCCTTTGTCACCATAGGCTTCAATGCAACTCAAAATATCCCTTCTCAGATTCCCCAGATACAGTGCGACCAAACTTCTCCATGAAAGAAAGGTGTAACACTGTGAGATGAATTCACACATCACAGAGAAGTTCCTCAGAAAGCTTCTTTATAGATTTTATCTCAGGATATTTCCTTCATCAGCATAGGCTTCAAATAGATGCAAAATATCCCTTCTCAGATTCCAGAAAAACAGTACTACAAAACTGCTCCATGAAAAGAAAGGTGTAACTCTGTGAGATGAATTCACAAGTCACAAAGCAGTTTCTTAGAAAGCTTCTTTCTAGTTTTCGTCTGAGGATATTTCCTGTGTGACCACAAGCTTCAATGTGCGTTGAAATAACCCATTGCAGATTCCAAGAACACTATGTGAGCAAACTGCTCAATGAAAAGAACCTGGTAACCCTGTTAGATACATTCACACATCAGAAAGCAGTTAGCTTAATGGATAGCTTCCTTTTCGTTTTTATCTCAGGATATTTCCATTGTCACCATAGGCTTCAATGTGATCCAAAATATCCCTTCTCAGATTCCCCAAATACATTGCTACCATATTGCTACATGAAAAGAATCATGTAACTCCATGAGATGAATTAACGCATGACATCGTTGTTTCTCAGAATGCTTCTTTCTAGTTTTTATCTGAGGATATTTTCTTTTTAATCATAGGCCTCAATGCACTCCCATATATCCCTTTGTAGATTCCATGAAAACAGTGTTAACAAAGTGCTCCACGAAAAGAAAGGTGTAACTCTGTGAGATGAAATCATATACCATGAAGAACTTTCTCAGAAAGCTTCTTTCTGCTTTTTATCTGAAAATATTTCCTTTGTTACCATAAACTTCAATGCACTCCAAAATATCCCATTGCAGATTCCAAGAAAACAGTTTCAGCAAACTGCTCAATGAGAAGAACAGTGTCACTCTGTGATATGAATTCACACATCACAAAGCAGTTTCTTAGAAAGCTTCCTTCTAGTCTTTATCTGAGGACATTTCATTTGTCACCATAGGCTTCAATGCACTAACAAATATCCTATTGTATATTCCATGAAAACGATGCACTAACAAATATCCTATTGTATATTCCATGAAAACGAAGTTATCAAACTGCTCACTGAACAGAACAGTGTAACTCTGTGAGATGAATTCACACATCACAAAGAAGTTTCTCAAAAACCATCTTTTTGGTTTTTATCTGAGGATATTTCTTTGTCACCATAGGTTTCAATGTGCTCCGAAATATCCTAGTGCAGATTCCAAGAAAACAGTGTTAGTAAACTGCTGATTGAAAAGAACAGTGTCACTCTGTGAGGTCAATTCACACATCCCAAAGCAATCTATCAGAAGTCTTCTTTTTGGTTTATGACCTGAGGATATTTCCTTTGTTACCATAGGATTCAATGCGCTCCTAAATATCATATTGCAGATTCCACGAAAACAGGGTTATCAAACCGTGCAATGTAAAGAATGATTTAAGTCTGTTAGGTTAATTCACATGTCACAAAGAACTTTCTCAGAAAGCTTCTTTCTAGTTTTTATCTGAGGATATTTCCTTTGTCACCATAGGATTCAATATGCTCCCAAATATCATATTGCAGATTCCATGAAAACAGGGTTATCAGGCTGCCCAGTGTAAAGAATGGTTTAAGTCTGTTGGGTTAATTCACACGTTGCAAAGAACTTTCTCAGAAAGCTTCTTTCTAGTTTTTATCTGAGGATATTTACTTTCTCACCATAGGCTTCAATGCGATTCCAGTTATCCCTTCTCACCTTCCCCAAAAACAGTGCAACCAAACTCCTAAATGAAAAAATTGTGTAGTTCTTTGAGATAAATTAACACATCACAAAGCGGTTTCTCAGAAAGTTTATTTCTACTTTTTATATGAGTGTATTTCCTTTGTCACCATAAGCTTCTGTTCGCTCTAAAATATCCCATTGCAGAGTCCAAGAAAACAGTGTTACCAAACTGCTAAATGAAAAGAACAATGTATCTCTGTGAGATGACTTCAAACATCACAAAGAAGTTTTGCAGAAAACTTCTTCTTGGTTTCTCTCTGAGGATGCTTCCTTTTTCACAGTAGGCTTCAGTGCCCTCCCAAATATCCTATTGCAGATTCCTTGAAAACAGTGTTATCACACAGCTCAATGAAAAGAATGGTGTAACTCTGTGAGATGAATTCACACATCACAATTCAGTTTCTCAGAAAGCTTCTTTCTAGTTTTTATCTGAGGATGTTTCCTTTTTCACTATAGGCCTCAATGCACTCCCAAATATCCCTTTGCAGATTCCACGAAAACAGCGTTAGCCAACTTCTCAATGAAAAGAACAGTGTAACTCTGTGACATGAAACCACATATCACAAAGCAGTTTCTCAGAAAGCTTCTTTCTAGTTTTAATCTGACGATATTTTGTTTTTCACCATAGGCCTCAATGCTCTCCCAAACATCCCTTTGCAGATAACATGAAAACAGTGCTACCAAACTGCTCCATGAAAAGAATTGTGTCACTCAGTGAGATATATTCACAAATCACAAAACAGTTTGTCAGAAAGCTTCTTTCTAGTTTTTGTCTGAGGATATTTCCTTTTTCATCGTTTGCCTCAATTCACTTAGGAATATTCCTTTGCAGGTTCCATGAAAATAGTGTTAGCAAACTGTTTCATGTATAGCAAGGTGTAAATCTGTGAGATGAATTCACACATCATAAAGCAGTTTCTCAGAAAGCTTCTTTTGGTTTTTATCTGAGGATATTTCCTTTGCCACCATAGGCTTCAATGCACTCTCAGATATCCCTTCTCAGACACCACAAATACAGTGATGCCACAGTGTTACCTCAACAGAAATGTTTAGATCTATGAGAGGAATGCATACATTCTCTGAAAGCTTCTTTCTAGATTTTATCTGAGGATATTTCCTTTTTCACCATATTCCTCAAAGCGCTCCTGAGTATCCCATTGCAGATTAAACGAAAAAAGTATTAGCAAACTTCTCATTGAAAAGAACAGTGTTACTCAGTGAGGTGAATTCATGCATCACAAAGCAGTTTCTCAGAAAGCTTCTTTCTAGTTTTTATCTGAGCATATTTCTTTGTCACCATAGGCTTCAATGCACTCCCAAATAGCCTATTGAAGATTCCACTAAAAGAGTGTTATGAAACAACTCCAAGAAAACAAAGGTGTAACTCTGTGATATGAATTCACACATCACAAAGAAGTTTCTCAGAAAGCTTCTTTCTAGTTTTTATCTGATTATATTTCCATTGTCACACTAGGCTTCAATGCAATCCAAAATATCCCTTCTCAGATTCCCCAAAAACAGTGCTACCAAACTGCTCCATGAAAAGAATGGTGTAACTCTGTGAGATGAATTAACACAACATGTTTCTCGGAAAGCTTCTTTCTAGTTTTTATTGGAGGATATATCGTAGGCCTCAATGTGCTCCCAAATATCCCTTTGCAGATTCCAGGAAAACAGTATTAACAAACTCCTCCATGAAAAGAAAGGTGTAACTCTGTGAGATGAATTCACACATCACAAAGAACTTTCTCAGACAGCTTATTTCTAGTTTTTATCTGAGCATATTTCTTTGTCACCATAGGCTTCAAGGAGATTAAAACTATCCCGTCTCATATTCCCCAAAAACAGTGCTATCAAATTGATCCATGAATAGAATCATGTAACTCTGTGAGATGAGTTAACAAAACATAAAGCAGTTTCTCAGGAGGCTTGTTTCTAGTTTTTGTATGAGGATATTTCCTTTGTCACCATAAGCTTCAATGCGCTTGGAAATGTCCCATTCCAGAATCCAAGAAAAGAGTGTTAACAATGTAGTAAATGAAAAGAACAGTGTAACTCATGAGATGAATTTGCACGTCACAAAGTAGTTTCTCAGAAAGCTTCTTTTGGTTTTTATCTGAGGATATTTCCTTTTTCAATATAGGCTTTAATGCTCTCCCAAATATCCCTTTGCAGATTCCATGAAAGCAGTGTTAGCAAACTGCTCAATGAAAAGAACAGTGTAACTCTGTGATATGAATTCACACATCACAAAGCAGTTTCTCAGAAAGCTTCTTTCTAGTTTTTATCTGAGGATATTTCCTTTTACACCATAGTCCTCAACTCGCTCCCATATATCCCTTGCAGATTCCACAAAAACAATATTAGAAAACTGCTGTCTGAAAAGAAGTGTATAACACTCTTATATGAATTCACACATCACAAAGCAGTTTCTCAGAAAGCTTCTTTCTAGTTTTTATCTGTTGATGCTTCCTTTTTCAAGGTAGGCCTCAAGGCGCTCCCAAATATCCCTTTGCAGTTTCCATGAAAACAGTGTTAGCAAACTCCTCCATGAAAAGAAAGCTGTGACTCTATGAGATCAATTCACACATCACAAAGAACTTTCTCAGAAATCTTCCTTCTAGTTTCTAACTGGGAATATTTTCTTTGTCTCCACAGGCTTCACTGCGATCCAAAATATCCTTTCTCAGATTCCCAAAAACAGTGATACCAAATTGCTCCATGAAAAGAATTCTGTAACTGTGTGAGAAGAATTCACACATCACAAAGCAGTTTCTCAGGAGGCTTGTTTCTAGTTTTTGTATGAGGATATTTCCTTTGTCACCATAAGCTTCAATGTGCTCTGAAATATCTCATTGCATATTCAAAGAAAACACTGTTAGTAAACTGCTCAATGAAAAAAACAGTGTAACTCTGTGAGATGAATTCACATATCAGAAAGCAGTCTCTCAGAAAGCTTCTTTTTGGTTTTTATCTGAGGATATTTCCTTTGTCACAGTAGACTTCAATGCACTCCCAAATATCCCTTTGCAGATTCCATGAAAACAGTGTTAGCAAACTGCTCAATGAAAAGAACAGTGGAATTCTGTGAGATGAATTCACAAATCACAAAATAGTTTCTCAGAAAGCTTCTTTCTAGTTTTTATCTGAGGATATTTCATTTTTCACCATAAGCCTCAATGCACTCCCATATATCCCTTTGCAGATTCCATGAAAAGAGTGCTAGCAAACTGCTCCATGAAAAGAAAGGTATAGCTCGGTGAGATGAAATCACATATCACAAAGAACTTTTTCGGAAAGCTTCTTTCTGTTTATTTGTTTATATATTTTTTTAGACAAAGTCTGGCTCTGTCACCCAGGCTGGAGTGCAGTGGCACAATTTAAGCTCACTGCAACCTCCACCTCCTGATTTCACACCATTCTCCTGCCTCAGTCTCCCGAGTAGCTGGGACTACAGGCACCCGCCACCACGCCCGGCTAATTTTTTGTATTTTTTGTAGAGATAGGGTTTCACTGTTAGCCAGGGTGGTCACCATCTCCTGACATTGTGATCTGCCCACCTCAGCCTCGCAAAGTGCTGGGATTACAGGCTTGAGCCACTGCATCCAGCTTCTTTCTGGTTTTAATCTGAAAATATTTCCTTTGGAACCATAAGCTTCAATGTGCTCTGAAATATCCCATTGCAGATTCCAAGAAAACAGTTTCAGTGAACTGTTCAATGAGAAGAACAGTGTAACTCTGTGAGATGAATTCACACATCACAAAGCAGTTTCTCAGAAAGCTTCTTTCTAGTTTTTATCTGAGGATATTTCCTTTGTCACCATAGGCTTCAATGTGCTAGCAAATATCCTATTGCATATTCCACGAAAACAGTGTTATCAAACTGCTCAATGAAAAGAACAGTGTAACTCTGTGATATGAATTCACACATCACAAAGAAGTTTCTCAGAAAGCTTCTTTTGGTTTTTATCTGAGGATATTTCTTTGTCACCATAGGTTTCAATGTGCTCCAAAATATCCTAGTGCAGATTCTAAGAAAACAGTGTTAGTAAACTGCTAATTGAAAAGAAAGTGTAACTCTGTGAGATCAATTCACACATCCCAAAGCAATCTCTCAAGAAGCTTCTTTTTGGTTTTTATCTGAGGATATTTCCTTTGTCACCATAGGCTTCAATGCACTCCCATATATCCCTTGCAGATTCCACGAAAACAGTGTTATCAAACTGCTCAATGTAAAGAATGGTTTAAGTCTGTTAGATTAATTCACACATCACAAAGAAGTTTCTCAGAAAGCTTCTTTCTAGTTTTTATCTGAGGATATTTACTTTGTCAACATAGGCTTCAATGCGATCCCACATATCCCTACTCAGACTCCCCAAAAACAGTGCTACCAAACTGCTTCATGAAAAGAATGGTGTAACTCTGTGAGATGAATTAACACATCACAAAGCAGTTTCTCAGGAGGCTTGTTTCTAGTTTTTGTATGAGGATATTTCCTTTGTCACCACATGCTGCTGTGCACTCCAAAATATCCCATTGCAGATTCCAAGAAAACAGTGTTACCAAACTGCTAAATGAAAAGAACAGTGCAGCTCTGTTAGACGAATTCAAACATCACAAAGAAGTTTCTCAGAAAGCTTCGTTCTAGTTTTAATCTGAGGATATTTTGTTTTTCACCGTAGGCCTCAATGCTCTCCCAAATATCCTACTGCAGATTCCTCGAAAACAGTGTTAGCAAACTGCTCCATGAAAAGAATGGTGTAACTCTGTGAGATGAATTCACACATCACAAAGCAGTTTCTCAGAAAGCTTCGTTCTAGTTTTAATCTGAGGATATTTTGTTTTTCACTATAGGCCTCAAGGCGCTCCCAAATATCCCTTTGCAGATAACAGGAAAACATTGTTAGCAATCGGCCCCATGAAAAGAATGGTGTAACTCTCTGAGATGAATTCACACATCACAAAGAAGTTTCTCAGAAAGCTTCTTTCTAGTTTTTATCTGAGAAAATTTCCTGTGTCATCACAGGCTTCAATGCAATCCAAAATATCCCTTCTCAGAATCCCCAAAAGCAGTGGTAACAAACTGCTCCATGGAATGAACCATGTAACTCTATGAGACGAATTAATGCATCACAAAGTGGTTTCTTAGAAAACTTCTTTCTAGTTCATATCTGAGGATATTTCCTTTTTAACCATAGGCTTCCATGTGCTCCCAAATATATCCTCTGAGATACCACAAAAACAGTGATGCGAAGTGTTCAATCAAAGAAAAAGTTAAACTCTTTCAGATGAATACACACATCACAAAACCGTTTCTGGCAATGTTTCTCTCCAGTTTTTATCTGAAGTTATTTCCTTTTTTACTTTGGGCTGCTGGAGCTCCCGAATATCCATTGCAGATTCCATAAAAACAGTGCTAGCAAACTCTCCATGAAAACAAACCTGTAACTCTGTGAGATGAATTCACAAATCACAAAACAGTTTCTCAGAAAGCTTCTTTCTAGTTTTTATCTGAGGATATTTCCTTTGTCACCATAGGCTTCAAAGCGTCCCAAAATTTCCTATTGCATATTACATGAAAACAATGTTTAAAAAATGCACAATGAAAAGGACGCTGTAAATCTGTGAGATGAATTCACACATCACAAAGCAGTTTCTCAGAAAGCTTCTTTCTAGTTTTTATCTGAGGATATTTCCTTTTTCACCACAGGCTTCAATGTTGTCCCAAATGTCCCTTGCAGATTCCACGAAAACAGTGTTAGCAAACTGCTCCTTTAAAAGAAAGGAGAAGCTCTGTGAGATGAATTCACACATCACAAAGAACTTTCTCAGACAGCTTATTTCTAGTTTTTATCTAAGGATATTTCCTTTGTCACCATAGGCTTCAATGTGATCCAAAATATCCCTTCTCAGATTCTGCAAAAACAGTGATACCAAACTGCTCCATGGAAAGTATCATGTAAGTCTGTGAAATGAATTGACAAATAACAAAGTGGTTTGTCAGAAGGCTTCTTTCCAGGTGTTATATGAAGATATTTACTTTTCCACCATAGGCTTCAATGTGCTTCCAAATATCCCTTCTCAGACACCATAAAAAACAGTGATGCCAAAGTGCTTCCTCAACAGAAAAGTTTAACTCTATGAGATGAATATGCACTTCACAAAGGAGTTTCTCGAAATGCTTCTCTCCAGTTTTTGCCTGAAGATATTTCCTTTTTTGCCATTGGACTCCATGCGATCCTGAATATCCCTTTGCAGATTTTGTAAAAACAGTGTTATCAAACTGCTCAAAGAAAATAAAGGTGTAACTGTGTGAGATGAATTTATCCATCACAAAGCAGTTTCTCAGAAAGCTTCTTTCTAGTTTTTGTCTGAGGATATTTCCTTTGTCACCATAAGTTTCAATATGCTCCGAATTATCCCATTGCAGATTCCATGAAAACAGTGTTAGCAAATGGGTCAATGAAAAGACCAGTGTAACACAGTGAGATGAATTCGCACATCACCAAACAGTTTTTCTGAATGATTCTTTCCAATTTTTATCTGAAGATATTGCCTTTTTCACCATAGGCTTCAATGTGCTACTATATATCCCTTTGCCGATTCCACAAAAACAGTGTTAGCAAACTGCTCCATGAAAAGAAAGGTGTAAGTCTGTGAGATGAATTCACACATCACAAAGCAGTTTCTCAGAAAATTTCTTTCTAGTTTTTATCTGAGCGTATTTCCTTTGTCACCATAGGCTTCAATGTGATACAAAATATCCTTTGTCACCATAGGTTTCAATTCAATGTAAAATATCACTTCTGAGACTCCCCAAAAACAGTGCTACCAAAGTGCTCCATTGAAAGAATCATATAACTCTGTGAGATGAATTCACAAATCACAAAGCAGTTTCTCAGAAAGCTTCTTTCTAGTTTTTGTCTGAGGATATTTCCTTTGTCACCATAGGCTTCAATGTGCTTCCAAATATCCCATTGCAGATTCCATAAAAACAGTGCTACCAAACTGCTCCATGAAAACAAACCTGTAACTCTGTGAGATGAATTCCCAAACCAGAAAGCAGTTTCTCAGAAAACTTCTTTCTAGTTTTTATCTGAGGATATTTCATTTTTCACCATAAGCCTCAATGCACTCCAAAATAGCCTATTGCAGATTCCATGAAAACAGTGTTAGCAAACTGCTTAATGAAAAGAGCAATGTAACTCTGTGAGACGAATTTACACACCAGAAAGCTGTTTCTTAGAAAGTGTTAGCAAACTTCTCAATGAAAGGAACGGTGTAACACTGTGAGATGAATTCACACATCACAAAGAAGTTTCTCAGAAAGCTTCTTTTGGTTTTTATCTGAGGATATTTCCTTTGTCACCATAGGCTTCAATGTGCTTCCAAATATCCCATTGCAGATTCCATGAAAACAGTGTTATTAGACTGCTCAATGAAAAGAACAGTATAATTCTGTAAGATGAATTCACACATCACAAAGCAGTTTCTGAGACTGTTTCTTTCCTGTTTTTTTCTGAGGATATTTCCTTTTTCAGTATAGGCCTCAGTGCACTCCCAAATATCGCTTTGCAGATTCCACAAAACCCTTGTTAGCAAGCTGCTCCATGAAAAGAAAGTGTAACTCTGTGACATAAAACCACACATCACAAAGCAGTTTCTCAGAAAGCTTCTTTCTAGTTTTAATCTGACGATATTTTGTTTTTCACCGTAGGCCTCAATGCTCTCCCAAATATCCCTTTGCAGATAACAGGAAAACATTGTTAGCAATCGGCCCCATGAAAAGAATGGTGTAACTCTCTGAGATGAATTCACACATCACAAAGAACATTTTCAGAAAGTTTCTTCCTAGTTTTTATCTGAGAATATTTCCTGTGTCATCATAGGCTTCAAGGTCATCGAAAATATCTGTTCTCAGATTCCTCAAAACAGTGCTATTAAACCGATCCATGAATAGAATCATGTAACTCTGTCAGATGAATTAGCACATCACAAAGCCATTTCTCAGAAAGCATCTTTCTACTTTTTCTATGGGGATGTTTATTATGTGACCATAAGCTTCTATGTGCTCCAAAATATCGCATTGCAGATTGCCAGAAAAAAGTGTTAGCAAACTGCTCAATGAAAAGATCAGTGTAATGCTGTGAGATGAATTCACACATGACAAAGCAGTATCATAGAAAGTTTCTTTCTGGTTTTTATCTAAGGATATTTCCTTTTTCACCACAGGCTTCAATGTTGTCCCAAATGTCCCTTGCAGATTCCACGAAAACAGTGTTAGCAAACTGCTCCATGAAAAGAAAGGTGTAAGTCTGTGAGATGAATTTACACATACAAAGTGCTTTCTCAGAAAGGTTATTTCTAGTTTTTGAGGATTTTTCCTTTTCTACCATAGGCTTCAATGTGCTTCCAAATATCCCTTCTCAGACACCACCAAAACTGTGATGCCAAAGTACTCCCTCAACGGAAACATTTTGCTCTATGAGATGAATGCACACATCACAAATGAGTTTCTCGAAATGCTTCTCTCCAGTTTTTGCCTGAAGATATTTCCTTTTATGCCACTGGACTCTATGCACTCCCAAATATCCCTTTGCAGATTCCACACATTCAGTGTTACCAAATTGCTCAATGAAAACAAAATTAAACCTCTGTGAGATGAATTCACCCACCACAAAGGAGTTTCTCAGAAAGCTTCTTTCTAGTTCAAATCTGAGGTATTTCCTTTATAACAATAGGCTTCAATGTGCCCCCAAATATCTCCTCTCATATATCACAAAAACAGTGATGCCGAAGTGTTCAATCAAAGAAAAAGTTAAACTCTTTCAGATAAATACACACATAACAAAACCGTTTCTGGAAAAGTTTCTCTACAGTTTTTATCTGAAGTTATTTCCTTGTTCACCATAGGCCACTAGGAGCTTCCAAATATCCCATTGCAGATTCCATAAAAACAGTGCTAGCAAACTGCTCCATGAAAACAAACCTGTAACTCTGTGAGGTGAATTCACAAATCACAAAATAGTTTCTCAGAAAGCTTCTTTCTGTCATCACAGGCTTCAATGTGATCCAAAATATCCCTTCTCAGAATCCCCAAAAGCAGTGGTAACAAGCTGCTCCATGGAATGAACCATGTAACTCTATGAGATGAATTAATGCATCACAAAGTGGTTTCTTAGAAAACTTCTTTCTAGTTCATATCTGAGGATATTTCCTTTTTAACCATAGGCTTCCATGTGCTCCCAAATATATCCTCTGAGATACCACAAAAACAGTGATGCTGAAGTGTTCAATGAAAGAAAAAGTTAAACTCTTTCAGATGAATACACACATCACAAAACCGTTTCTGGCAATGTTTCTCTCCAGTTTTTATCTGAAGTTATTTCCTTTTTTACTTTGGGCTGCTGGAGCTCCCGAATATCCCATTGCAGATTCCATAAAAACAGTGCTAGCAAACTCTCCATGAAAACAAACCTGTAACTCTGTGAGATGAATTCACAAATCACAAAACAGTTTCTCAGAAAGCTTCTTTCTAGTTTTTATCTGAGGATATTTCCTTTGTCACCATAGGCTTCAATGCGATCGAAAATATCCCTTCTCAGATTCCCCAAAAACAGTGCTACCAAAGTGCTCCATTGAAAGAATCATATAACTCTATGAGATGAATAAACTCATCACACAGCAGTTTCTCAGGAGGCTTGTTTCTAGTTTTTGTATGAGGATATTTCCTTTTCCAACATAGGCTTCAATGCACTCCCAATTATCCCTTCTCAGATACCACAAAATAGTGAGGGCAATGTACTCCCTAACAGAAACGTTTAACTCTAAGAGATGAATGCATACTTCACAAAGGAGTTTCTCAGAAAGCTTCTCTCAAGTTTGTACATGAAGATATTTCCGTTTTCTCCATTGGACTCTATGCGCTCCTGAATATCCCTTTGCAGACTCCCCAAAAACAGTGTTAACAAACTGCTCAATGAAAAGAAAGGTGTAACTTTGTGAAACGATTTCACCCATCACAAAGTAGTCTCTCAGAAAGATTCTTTCTAGTTTAAATCTGAGGATATTCCCTTTTCAACACTGGCTTCAATACGCTCCCAAATGTCTCCACTAAGATACCACAAAAACAGTGATGCTGAACTGCTCAATGAACAAAAAGTTTAAATTCTATGAGATGAATACACACATCACAAGACCATTTCTCAAAAAGTTTCTCTTCAGTTTTTATCTGAAGTTATTTCCTTTTTCACCATAGACCTCTAGGAGCTCCAGACTATCCCTTTGCAGATTCCATAAAAACAGTGGTACCAAACTGCTCAAAGAAAGAAAATGTGTTACTCTGTGTGATGAATACACCCATCACAAAGAAATTTCTCAGAAAGCTTCTTTCTAGTTTTTATCTGAGGATATTTCCTTTCTCACCATAGACTTGAATGTGATCCAAAATATCCCTTCTCAGATTCCCCCAAAACAGTGTTACCAAACTGCTCCATGAAAAGGATTGTGTAACTCTGTGAGGTGAATTCACAAATCACAAAGCAGTTTCTGCGAAAGCTTCTTTCTTGTTTCTGTCTGTGGAAATTTCCTTTGTCACCATTAGCTTCAATGTGCTCTGAAATATCTCATTGCAGATTCCAAGAAAACAGTGTTAGCAAACTGCTCAATAAAAAGAACAGTGTAACTCTGTGAGATGAATTCAAACATCACAAAGCAGTAACTCAGAATACATCTTTTTGGTTTTTATCTGAGAATATTTCCTTTGTCACCATATGCTTCAATGCGATCCCAAATATCCTATTGCAGATTACACGAAACAGTATTATGAAACTGCTCAATGAAAAGAGCAGTGTAACTCTGTGAGATGAATTCACACATCACAAAGCTGTTTCACAGAAAGTTTCTTGTTGGTTTTCATCTGTGGATATTTCCTTTGTCACCATAGGCTTCAATGCTCTCCAAATTAATCTATTGCAGAATCAATGAAAACAGTGTTATCAAACTGCTCCATTAAACAATTGATGTAACTCTGTATGACGAATTCACGCATCACAGAGCAGTTTCATCAGAAAGATTCTAGTTTTTATCTGAGAATATTTCCTTTTTCAGTATAGGCCTCATTGAGCTCCCAGATATCCCTTTGCAGATTCCATGAAAGCAGTGTTATCAAACTCCTCCATGAAAAAAAAGGTGTAACACTGTGAGATGAATTCACGCATCACAAAGAACTTTCTCAGAACGCTTTTTTCTGGTTTGTATATGAGGATATTTCCTTTGTCACCATAGGCTTCAATGCATTCCAAAATATCCCTTCTCAGATTCCTCAAAAACATTTCTACCCAACTGATCCATGAAAACAACCCAGTAACTCTGTGAGATGAATTAACGCATCACAAATTGGTTTCTCATAAAGCTTCTTTCAAATTACCATATGAGGATATTTCTTTTGTCACCATGAGCTTCAATGTGATCTGAACTATCCAATTGCAAATTCCAATAAAATAGTGTTAGCAAACTCCTCAATGAAAACATGAATGTAACGCTGTGAGATAAATTGACACATCACAAAGCAGTCTCTCAGAAAGCTTCTTTCTATTTGTTACTTGAGGATATTTCCTTTGTCATCATAGGCTTCAATGTGATCAAAAATATCCCTTCTCAGATTCCTCAAAAGCAGTGCTGCAAAACTGCTCTATAAAAAGCATCATATAACTATGTGAGATGAATTAACCCATCACAGAGTGCTTTTATATGAGGATATTTCTTTTGTGTTTTTGAGGATGTTTCCTCTAGTTTCTATATGAAGATATTTCCTTTGTCACCAAAGACTTCATTGTGCTCCGAAATTGCCCATTGCAGATTCTCCAAAAAGAGTGCTATGAAACTGGTCAAAAAAAGAACAGTGCAATTCAGTGAAATGAATTCACTCATTAGAAAACGTTTCCTCAGAAAGCTTTTTTCTAGTTTTTATATGAGGGTATTTCCCTTCTCAGATTCCACAAATACAATGCTAGCAATATACTCCATGAAAGAGTAGTGTAACTGTGTGTGATGAATTCTCACATCACAAAACAGTTTGTGAGAAAGTTTCTTTCTCCTTTTTATCTGAAGATATTTTCTTTCTAAACATGGACGTCAAAGTGCTCCCCTATATCTCATTGCAGATCCTGCGAAAATAGTGTTAGCAAACCTCTCAATGAAAGAAATGATGTAAATCTGTGAGATGAATTCACACACTACAAAGCAGTTTCTGAGACGTTTTCTCTCCAGTTTTTATCTGAGGATGTTTCATTTCTCAGCATAGGATCCGATGCTATCTGTAATATCTCTTCTGTGATTCCACAAAAGCAGTGCTAGGAAACTCCTCCATGAAATAGTGGTGTAACTCTGTGAGACGAATTTACACATCACGAAGCAGTTTCTCACAAAATTTCTTTGTAGTTTTTATCTTAGGATATTTCCTTTCTCCATAGGCTTCAAAGCAATCAAACATATCCCTTCTCAGATTCCACAAAAAGAGTGCTAGCAAATGGTTCCATGTAAGAGTGGTGTAACTCTGTGAGATGAATTCACTAATCACAGGGTTGTTTCTCGGAAGGATTCTTTCTGGTTTTTTTCTGAGGATATTTCCTTTGTCAGCATAGGCTTCATAGGGATCCAAAATATCCCTTTTCAGATTCCACAAAAACAGTGCTAGCAAATGGCTCCATGAAAGATTTGTGAAAGACTGTGTGATGAATTCACACATCACAAAGCAGTTTCTCGGAAAGCTTGTTTGTGGTTTTTATCTGAGGACATTCCCTTTGTCAACATAGGCTTCAAAGTGATCCAAAATGTCACTTCTCAGATTCCACAGGACAGTGTAGCAAACCGCTCCATGAAAGGATTGTGTTACTCTGTGAGATGAAATCACACATCACAAAGCTGTTTCTCAGAAAGCTTCTTTCTTGATTTTATCTGAGGATATTTCAGGCCTCGATGCACTCCTGTATATCTCATTGCAGAATCTGTGACAGTATTGTTTAAAAACTTCTAAAGGAAAAGAGTGGTATAGCTCTGTGAGATGAATTCATATATTGCAAAGCAGTTTCCCAGAAGGCCTCCCCCCAGTATTTATCTATGGATATTTAATATTTCATCATAGGAGTCAAGGCCCTCGGAATATCCCATGGCAGTTTCCATGAAAACAGTGTTAGCAAACTGTTCAATGGAATGAAAGGTGTATCTCTGTGAGATGAATACACTTATCACAAAGCATTGTCTCATAAAGCTTTTTCCAGTTTTATTTGAGGATAATTCCTTTGTTACCATAGGCTTCAAAGCGATCCAAAATATCCTTTCTCAGATTGAAAAAAATGAGTTCTACCAAACTGCTCCTTGAAAGAGCAGTGTAACTTTGTGTGACGAATTCTTGCATCACAAAGCAGTTTCTCACAAAGCTTCCTTCTTCCTTTTATCTAAGGATATTTCTTTTTTAAACACAGGCCTCAACCCCTTCCGTATATCTCATTGAAGATGCTGCGAAAACAGTGCTAGCAAACCTCTCAATGAAAGCAATGGTGTAACTCTCTGGGATGAATTCACACACAGCAAAGCAGTTTCTGAGAAGGCTTCTCTCCAGGTTTTATCTGAGGATATTTCATTTCTCACCATAGCATTCTATGCTAACCAAGATATCACTTGTGAGATTCCACAAAAATAGTGCTAGCAAACTGCTCCATGAAAGAGTGGTGTAACTCTGTGAGATGAATTCACACGTCACAAAGTAGTTTCTCAGAAAGCTTATTTCTAGTTTTTATCTGAGAATATTTCCTTTGTCACCATAGGGTTCAAAGTGATCTAAAATAGCAGTTCTCAGATTCCACAAAAACAGTGCTAGCCAACGGCTCCAGAAAAGATTGATGTACCTCTGTGAGATGAATTGATAAATTACAAAGCAGTTTCTCAGAAAGCTTCTTTCTTGTTTTTATCTGAGGATATTTCAGGCCTCAGTGTGCTCCCATATATCTCATTGCAGATTCTGCGAAAACAGTGTTAGCAAACTTCACAATGAAAGCAGTGTTGTAACTCTGTGAGATGAATTCACACACCACAAAGCAGTTTCTGAGAAGGCTTCTCTCCAGTTCTTAATTGATGATATTTCATTTTTCACCATGGGATTCAATGATGTCCAAGATATCACTTCTGTGATTCCACAAAAACAGTGCTACCAAACTATTCCATGAAAGAGTGCTGTTATTTTGTGACATGAATTCACACGTGACAAAGCAGTTTCTAGGAAACCTTCTTTTCAGTTTTTATCAAAGGACACTTCCATTGTCACCACAGGCTTCAAAGCAATCCAAAATATCCCTTCTCAGATTCCACAAAAGCAATGCTAGCAAACGGATCCATGAAAGAGTTGTGTACCACTGTGAGATGAATTCAAAAATCACAAAGCAGTTTCTCAGAAAGCTTGTTTCTGGTTTTTATCTGATGATATTTCGTTTGTCACCATAGGCTTTGAAGTGATGAAAAATATCCCTTCTCAGATTCCAAAAAAACAGTGCTAGCAAACGCCTCCATGAAAGAGGAGTGTAACTCCTGTGAGATGAATTCACACATCACAGAGCCGTTTTTCACAGGGTTTCTTTCCAGTTTTTATCTGAGGATATTTCCTTAGTCACCATAGGCTTCATAGCCATCCAAATATCCCTTCTCAGATTCCACAAAAACAGTGTTAGGAAACGGTTCCATAAAAAGACTTGTGTAACACTGTGAGATGAATTCACACATCACAAAGCAGTTTCTCAGAGTTTCCTTCTTCCTTTTATCCGAGGATATTTCTTTATTAAACACGGGCCTCGATGCACTCCCATATACCTCATTGCAGATTCTGTGAAAACAGTGTTAGCAAACCTCTCAATGAAAGCAATGGTGTAACTCTTTGACATGAATTCACACACAACAAAGCATATTTTGAGACGGCTTCCCTCCATTTTTTACCCGAGCTTCTTTCTTGATTTTATCTGAGGATATTTCAGGCCTCAATGCACTCCCATCTATCCCATTGCTGATTCTGCGAAAACAGTGTTGGCAACTTCTCAATGAGAGCAAAGTTGTAAAGCAGTTTCTGAGAAGTCTTCTGTTCAGTTTTTATCTGAGGATATTTCATTTCCCACCATATAATTCTATGCTATCCAAAATATCACTTCTGTAATTCCACAAAAACAGTGCTAGCAAACTCCTCCATGAAAGAATGGTGTAACTCTGTGAGATGAATTCACACATCACAAAGCAGTTTCTCAGAAAGCTTCTTTCTTTTCTTTATGTGAGAATATTTCAGGCCTCAGTGTGCTCCCGTATATCTCATTGCAGATTCTGCGAAAGCAGTGTTGCAAACTTCTCAATGAAAGCAGTGTTGTAACACTGTGAGATGAATTCACACACCACAAAACAGTTTCTAAAAAGGCTTCTCTCCAGTTTTTATCTCAGGATATGTCATTTTTCACCATGGGATTCAATGCTATCCATCATACCACTTCTATGATTCCACAAAAACAGTGCTACCAAACTCTTCCATGAAACAGTGTTGTTAATTTGTGAGATAAATTCACACGTCACAAAGTGGTTTCTCAGGAAGCTTCTTTTCAGTTTTTATTGGAGGACACTTCCGTTGTCACCATAGGCTTGAAAGCACACCAAAATATCCCCCTCTCAGACTTCACAAAAGCAGTGCTAGCAAACGGATCCATGAAATAGTTGTGTACCACTGTGAGATGAATTCACACATCACAAAGCAGTTTCTCAGAAACCTTTCTTCTTCTTTTCATCCGAGGATATTCCTTTATTAAACAGGGGCCTCAGTGCACTCCCGTATATCTCATTGCAGATTCTGCGAAAACAGTGTTAGCAAACTTCTCAATGAAAGCAATGTTGTACATTTGTGAGATGAATTCACACACCACAAAGCAGTTTCTGAGAAGGCTTCTCTCCAGTTTTTATCTGAGGATATTTCATTTTTCACTGTGGGATTCATGCTTTCCAAGATATCACTTCTGTGATTCTACAGAAACAGTGCTCACAAGCTCCTCCATGAAAGAATGGTGTAAATGTGTGAAATGAATTCACACGTCACAAAGCAGTTTCTCAGATTGTTTCTTTATGGTTTTTGTCTGAGGATATTTCCTTTGTCAAGATAGCCTTCAAAACGATTGAGAATATTCCTTCTCAGATTCCACAAAAACAGTGCTAGCAAACGGTCCATGAATGAGTTGTGTAACACTGTGAGATGAATTCACACATCACAAAGTAGTTTCTCAGAAAGCGTCTTTCTTGTTTTTATCTGAGGATATTTCAGGCCTCAACGTGCTCTCATATATATCATTGCAGCTTCCACGAGAATATTGTTAGGAAACTTCTCAAGGAAAACGGTGTAGCACTGTGAGATGAATTCACACATCACAAAGCATTTTCTCAGAAGGCTTCTCTCCAGTTTTTGTTTAAGGATATTTAATTTTTCACCATAGGACTCAATGCCCATGGAATGTCCCATGGCAGATTCCACAAAAACAGAGTTAGCAAACTGCTCAATGTAATGAAAAGTGTATCTCTGTGAGATGAATACACTCATCACAAAGCAGTTTCTCATAAAGCATTTTCTAGTTTTCACTTAGGATATTTCCTTTGTTACCATAGGCTTCAAAACAATCCAAAATATCCCTTCTCAGATTCCACAAATAGAGTTCAAGCAAATCTGCTCCTTGAAAGAGTAGTGTACCTCTGTGTTATGAACTCTCAGATCACAAAGCAGTTTCTCAGAAAGCTTCTTTCTTCTTTTTATCCAGGATATTTCCTTTTTAAACATGGGCCTCAATGCTCTCTCATATATCTCATTGCAGATACTGTGAAAACAGTGTTAGCAAAACTCTCAATGAAAGAAATGGTGTAAATCTCAGAGATGAATTCACACACCACAAAGCAGTTTCTGTGAAGGCTTCTCTCCAGTTTTTATCTGAGAATATCTCATTTCTCACTGTAGGATTCTATACTATCCAAGATATCACTTCTGAGATTTCACAAAACAGTGCTAGAAAACTCGTCCATGATAGATTGATGTAACTCTGTGAGTCGAATTCACATATCACAAAGCAGTTTCTCAGAAAAATAATTTCTAGTTTTTACCTGAGGATATTTCCTTTGTCACCATAGGCTTCAAAGCAAACAAAAATATCCCTTCTCAGAAGAAAAAGAGTTCCAGCAAATGGCTCCATAAAAGAGTTGTGTAATACTCTGAGATGATATGTATATCACAAAGCAGTTTCTCCAACAGTTTCTTTCTAGTTTTTGTATGCATATATTTCCATTTTCACCATAGGCTTCAAAACAATCCAAAATATCACTTCTCAGATTCCACAAAAACAGTGCTAGCCATCGGCTCCATGAAAGAGTAGTGAAACTCTGTGAGATGAATTCAAAAATCACAAAGCAGTTTCTCAGAAAGCTTCTTTCTTGTTATTATCTGAGGATATTTCCTATTTAAACACAGGCCTCAATGTGCTACAATATATCTCATTGCAGATTCCTCGAAAATATTGTTAGATAACTTCTCAATAAAAAGTGTGATGTATCTCTGTGTGATGAATGCACACATCACAAAGCAGTTTGTCAGAAGGCTTCCCTCCAATTTTTATCTAAGGATATTTAATTTTTCACCATAGGACTCTATGCCCTCAGAATATCCCATGACAGATTCCATGAAGACAGTGCTAGCAAATTGCTCAATGTAATGAAAAGTGTATCTCTGTGAGATGAATACACTCATCACAAAGCAGTTTCTCAAAAAGCTTTTCTAGTTTTAACTGAGGATATTTCCTTTCTTATCATAGGCTTCAAAGCAATCCAAAATGACCCTTCTCAGTTTACACAAATACAATGCTAGCAAACTGCTCCATTAAAGAGTAGTGAAACTCTGTGTGATTAATTCTCACATCCCAAGACAGTTTTTCAGAAATTTTCTTTTGCTTTTTATCTGATGATATTTCCTTTTTAAACACAGGCTTCAATGCACTCCCGTATGTCTCATTGCAGATTCTGTGAAAACACTGTTAACAGACTTCTCAATGAAAGCAATGGTGTAACTCTGTGAGATGAATTCATACATCAAAAAGCAGTTTCTGAGAAGGCTTCTGTCCAGTTTTTATGTGAGGATATTTCGTTTGTCACCCTATGATCCTGTGCTATCCATATTATCACTTCTGTGATTCCACAAAAAGTGCTAGCAAATTCCTCCATGAAAGACTGGTGTCACTTTGTGAGATGAATTCACAAATCACAAAGCTGTTTCTTGAAAAGTTTCTTTCCAGTTTATATCTGGGGATATTTCCTTTGTCACCATAAGCATCAAAGCAATCAAAAATATCACTTCTCAGATTCCACAAAAACAGTGTTAACCAATGGCTCAATGTAAGAGTGGTAATATTCTGTAAGATGAATTCACACTTCACAATGCAGTTCATCAGAAAGCTTCTTTATGGTTTTTATCTGAGGATATTTCGTTTGTTACTATAGGCTTCAAAGTGATCCAAAATATCCCTTCTCAGATTCCATAAAAGCAGTGCTAGCAAACAGCTCCATGGAAGAGTTGTGTAACACTGTGAGATGAATTCACACATCACAAAGCAGTTTCTCAGAACCTTCTTT